>NW_018745528.1:0-29129 GCF_001683475.1 Chenopodium quinoa | reverse complement strand
ATTTTGTTTAGTGTAACATTAGTTCTTCGTGCAAATCTTAAGAACTTTATAGGAAGGGATGTGATCCATCATTGTTCGAGTCTTTTTTAAATGGTATTGGTGAAGGATAATTAGGTCGTTGGACTAACTACCCTCAACCAAACAATATTTATAAACCTACACCTACACTAAACAAGTTTAGTGGTAAGTAGAGGGTCGAACCACGGAGACGACATAAACACTATCAACACCACCACCAATTAAGCTAGGTCAAAGAGATAGGATGGATAGAACAATAAACAAAAATGAGATTTATATTAAGTTAAACTAACACCAAGGGAGAGGGTCAAACATGACAATGATCTTCAATAAAGTTAGGCAATGGAAATGAGTTTACATGCAAACCAAATATCTCATATAAAGCAATACCAACAATACCATCTAACCACCTATCGGGGTCAAAGACTTTCCCAACTTAACACATGCTCATACTATCGTCATAAGCTGTGAAAGTTAAGGTTTTTGCATAGAATCGATCACCTAATGGATATCCCTAAGTTACACTATCGTCATAACTTAGTTCAATCCACCCAATTACAACACATGATTGGCCATTCACATGGAGTAATTAGTAAAACATGGTTACAAGGTATATTTAATCACATATAACCAACATTTGTCTAGCTAATACATTCAAGATTCACCACATGCTATCACCAATCCCTTAGTAAAGGGAATTACTCACTAATCATGAACAACTAACACAAAACCCAACAAGAAGAACAAAGAGAAGCAATTAAACTAAACAACTACTCTAATCAAGCAAGAAATTAAGAAAGAACAATAAATGAGATAGAGAGTTTAGAATGCTCATTGAAGTATTGAAAAGGAATCCAAAACAATGTCACTTTGCATCTTCATCTTCTTCAATCCACCATTGAAGCTCTTCACTTTCTCTCTCTAAAATACCCTAAATTACTCTTAATCTACATTGCAAAGTATAAAAACAAAGATTAAAACTAAATCTAAGCCTAATTTATGTGAAGATTGATGGAGAGATGTTAGGGTTTAACCCCTCAAAGAGGAGAGAGAAAACCCCAAAGAAACCCACCATCAAAACTTGGCCAAAAAGAGGAGAGGAAGAAGCATTTAAAAGACCCGTAGCTGCTCGTGCGCGCCCGCGATAGAGGCCTGCGCGGCCGCGCACTGGGATTGGCCTGACAGCAACATTCTTTTTCAAACGGCAATAACTTCTGTTCTAGGAGGCTTCTGGGGCGTGCGACCTACCTTTGGAAAGAACTTCAAGTCTAGTTTCAATGCAATTTGAATCACCTCAATCCAATTTGTAGATAAAAGGTTATGGCTAAAAGAGTGAACAAAGGTTAGTTTCGGAGTTCAGGCCCTTGCGCCCGCGCCTATCTTAGGAGCGCCCGCGCCTATCTTAGGCGCGCCCGCGCCTACATTCTGCCTCCTTCAATATTTTCAACCCCAATGTTAGGCACGCCCGCGCTTGGTTTGGCGCGCCCGCGCCATTCTGAAAGCACGACCCGCGCTGTCCGTATGGCCTTGCTTGCTTGCTCCTTAACTTCCTTTGTAGCTCTTCAAATGAACTCCAATTCTCCAAGCTCTTCATTCTATTAAAATCAACTCCAAAAGCCTACAAAACACGAGGAAAAGCACAAAAACATAATAAAGGGAGAAACGGAGCAAAAGGGGTACAAACAAGGGACAAACGTAGAAAAATACCGCAATTAGAGGATCTAAATAGTGGCATAAATGCCACTTATCAAATTCCCCCACACTTGCCTCTTGCTTGTCCTCAAGCAAGAACAAAAGCAGAAACAAAAAGAAAGAAAAAGGATCTAATAACACTAAAAGGAGAGGGGTGAAAAAGAATATACACTAACTCACTTTCGTAGGAATCAAGGTTGTTTTTAGCGTAAACAACAAGCCATTTAAACCTCAAAGTCGCCTATGAGGACGAGTGTGCTCTCGTAAGGGTTTCCAAAGAGTTTAACCCATAACTCTACACATAAAGCAACACAAACAAGGCAATGCATAGACAAATAAAATAAACACAAAAACAAGACGTTCTTGGTGGACTTTTTGGAACGAAACAAGCACCAATGAATGCACAACTTTCTAAACAAATAAGGGTATGCATGTTCCAAGATGTTTAGGGTTGAAAGAAACATAGACTAAGCTAAGCATAGAGAACTAAAAGCCGTACAATTCACCTTTCATCCCAAACTAGCTAGCCGCGTTCTCTCCACTAGCTTCAAGTCAACCATTAGGTGGGCTTCTCATGGTTCCTCGAAGGAACCGGAAAAAGATAAAGAAATGAAAACGATGAGAAGGTTATCCCTACGTCTTGGCTATGCACTGTCTCTCTATAAGCTTGTCAACTATCTTCCTCCATCGATAAAGACTAAACTATATAGGATCTAAAGGTCTTTTATTGGTTGTAAGGGTATGCTTGGGGTGTAAGGTTTTTTTTTTTTTTTATTTTTTATTTTTTTTTTTTAACACGAGGGATATGAAGGTTTTTTTTTTTTTGGTCCTTACCTTATTTGAGTAAGGACGGCTTTTCATAAGCATTTGCTCTTATTTCACTGAATAGAATCACAGTTTACTCACTTGCTTGACCAAAGAACTACAACTTTCTCATTTGCGTTCAAAAATCAACACAAAACAATTCTCAAACCAACATGCTTCACATAAACAAAAGGTTTAGGGGAACAAAAGGTCATTCGGTTTGTAATGTGGCTCAAAATCAAGAAAGGGAAATAGGCTCAAAGGGTTAGCAAGAGGGGCAAATTTAAAAGAAAACCAATTTTGTAACAAAACAAAAAGAAGGATAAGAAAATGAAAAATGCCTATGTCCTCCCTTAAAGGGTTCGGTCACGATCTCGGGTAGATAGAAGTCAAACTCTGGATTTGAAAATGCATAACCAAGGATCCAAATATGCCACTCAACAAAGTTGATGAAGGCTAGAACAAATAAACCTCACACGGGATTTGTATAGCAATTACCGACCTAAGGGGTTCATATCCACCATGGAGAGCGACACCGTCTTACCACAACCATGGATTAAGGCTACAAGTATCCCAAAGTTCTTAAAACCGCTACCTTAGCATTAAAATATGTTTAACTCAACCCAAACACTCTCAAACCGTGCATACCATTACCAATTAGGAAGGAAAACATTCAAGGACACAAGTTCAAAGTAGTAAGACCAAAACAAGAACGGATCAAAACACATATGCAAACTTGCCTTGTTTTCAAAGGAAAAGACGCTATACAAACAAATATTCACAAAACGAGAACAACTTGAGAATGTATATACAAATTGCGCTAGAAGAGAGCATGATCAACGACAAAGCCATGCATACCAAAAGTCAAGTCAATAAGGCACTCATGGCCATCCAAATATAGAATAACCAAAGTCAAAAATAAACCTTGGTATGTATGGGGGGTAAATCAAGCAATCAAGAGACCAAGAAAGGGAAGAAGGAAACAACAAAACCACAAACATTTATCTTTCAAACCATATGAAAATAAAAGGGTAAAGCAACAAAAGAGAGGAGATGGAAAGAGTGAACCAAAATGTTAGGTGGGTGTAGAAACCCGCAGATTAAGTCATTTTCCTCATTTCCATTAAATTGCTCTTCTTTGATGCTTCAACTTCCATTTACAAATATTCCTTGGTTTTCTACTTCTTATGGTTCTCGGTCAAAGGTCATGCGCAAAAGTATAGACATCAAGTACCTATATACAAAGATAAACAAGAGGAAAACAAAATTAAAAGATATAAAAGAAAATTAAAAGCAATATAAACACGGGTTACTTCCCGAGAAAGTCTTGTTTAAGGTCCAAGATTGACCTTATTAGTAAATAACCGGACAAAGAACGCAAAATCTTGTCATATGCATCGGAAAAATATTTCATGAAAAAGAGCATAAGTGATGCTCATATGACAAGAAAGCACAAAGTTGAAAGAAACTCTATGCTTGAGGGAGGGGAAAAGAAAAATAAAAAGAATTAAAAGAAAAATCAAAAGAAAATTAAAAATAAGAAAAAGGAAAAAAGAGGGAACAAACTCATTTAGTTGCATTTTGGAAGGTGAAAGCTCATCATTGAAATCAAAAAGTAAGGCCATGGTGGTATAGAGAGAGCAAGGGGCTCCTCAATTGGTTTATTTTTGAGAAAAATATGGTAGTGAGATGGGAAAAGAAGGAATATTGCTAAACTTCCTTGTAAAAGGGATGTAAGTTGAAGGGGTTTGAATTGGGATCGCACTCACCACCTCAATTACACCGCCTAGCATTGAATCACAAGCTTTTCTCTTCCAACTCATCTTCAATACCCTCAAAGATTTTCGATGTATTCTCAATCACCAAATTGGGATATTTCACTCTCAACAAGAGCATGATCATCATTGTTAACATTCCCTAAGTCACCATGAATGAACATCGGTATCTCATCATCACCTAAACCAAACTTTTCTCTAAGCAACCTCAAATCAATGTTTAATTGCATCAATTTTGTATCGTCAATGGGTTGCGAAGAGTTTTGAGGCTCAAATTGGGTGGAGGGGTTGGTATCCACGAAGTCATGAAAAAATCTCACCATCCATACTCCCTCCATCACTTTCAAAATCATCATCCTCAATCACATTCTCAAATTCCAAATGAGTTGTCTCACTCAAATGATTACCCTTAGGCTCACTCAAATGGGAGGAGGGAGAAGAAGGAAAGGCATCCTCTTGGGATGAGGCTAGTTGGGAAATTTTACTTTCCATCATTTTAATCCAAGCTTCCCTTTCATTCCTCTCTTCATCTTGTTTTCTCATAAACTCCTTAAGCATCTCCATACACTCTTCTTCCTTCGATCTCCCCACTGAATTACCCTCACAAAAAGGCTCATTAGACACATAGGGGAACTCATTAGGAATCGTGTATGAAAAAGGAAAGGAAGATGAAGAATTATGCATTTGAGAATTTGGGGGGTGTGAAGCATCATTGGAATTCATGCACATAATTGATAAACATTGAAAAATATCATGAACATTATCAACATTGGATGCATCTCATCACAATTAGCATACAAAAGGGAAGGGTTGCCATCATGCATCAAGGGGTCATCATGGGGAACATAAGAATCATCATTAGAGTTTATGCAAGAGTTAGAAAAATCACGACAATTATCATAATTATCTTGCTCATTGCTATCCCGAGCAAACCACAAATAGAAATCCCAAGCCTCATCCGAAGATGTGGCTCGAAATTCACCATTAAATATGTTTTCAACCACCCCCCTAGTGTACTCATTCAAACCCCAATAAAATTATCTCACAAGACTCCCATAAAGAACAACCAAGGTAATTAGAGAAGTCTTCAAACCTATTAAAGTATACCCAAAAGGGCTCATATTCAAATTGAGGCAAAGAAGGACACGACATTTCATTTTGGACAAATTGATCCATGACTCAATGAGGCAAAACAAATAGCAACCAAATAAGAAAGCTCAAATATTTTTGGAATTTCCCCTTTTTTTTCCTTTTTTTTTAAACAAAAAATAAACAAAAAGAAAAGAAAATATTCGCAAAGACCTAGACTCAATAAGGTAATACAACAATAATGGAAGCCGTCCCCGGCAACGGCGCCATTTTGGTGAAGGATAATTAGGTCGTTGGACTAACTACCCTCAACCAAACAATATTTATAAACCTACACCTACACTAAACAAGTTTAGTGGTAAGTAGAGGGTCGAACCACGGAGACGACATAAACACTATCAACACCACCACCAATTAAGCTAGGTCAAAGAGATAGGATGGATAGAACAATAAACAAAAATGAGATTTATATTAAGTTAAACTAACACCAAGGGAGAGGGTCAAACATGACAATGATCTTCAATAAAGTTAGGCAATGGAAATGAGTTTACATGCAAACCAAATATCTCATATAAAGCAATACCAACAATACCATCTAACCACCTATCGGGGTCAAAGGCTTTCCCAACTTAACACATGCTCATACTATCGTCATAAAGCTGTGAAAGTTAAGGTTTTTGCATAGAATCGATCACCTAATGGATATCCCTAAGTTACACTATCGTCATAACTTAGTTCAATCCACCCAATTACAACACATGATTGGCCATTCACATGGAGTAATTAGTAAAACATGGTTACAAGGTATATTTAATCACATATAACCAACATTTGTCTAGCCTAATACATTCAAGATTCACCACATGCTATCACCAATCCCTTAGTAAAGGGAATTACTCACTAATCATGAACAACTAACACAAAACCCAACAAGAAGAACAAAGAGAAGCAATTAAACTAAACAACTACTCTAATCAAGCAAGAAATTAAGAAAGAACAATAAATGAGATAGAGTTTAGAATGCTCATTGAAGTATTGAAAAGGAATCCAAAACAATGTCACTTTGCATCTTCATCTTCTTCAATCCACCATTGAAGCTCTTCACTTTCTCTCTCTAAAATACCCTAAATTACTCTTAATCTACATTGCAAAGTATAAAAACAAAGATTAAAACTAAATCTAAGCCTAATTTATGTGAAGATTGATGGAGAGATGTTAGGGTTTAACCCCTCAAAGAGGAGAGAGAAAACCCCAAAGAAACCCACCATCAAAACTTGGCCAAAAAAGAGGAGAGGAAGAAGCATTTAAAAGACCCGTAGCTGCTCGTGCGCGCCCGCGATAGAGGCCTGCGCGGCCGCGCACTGGGATTGGCCTGACAGCAACATTCTTTTTCAAACGGCAATAACTTCTGTTCTAGGAGGCTTCTGGGGGCGTGCGACCTACCTTTGGAAAGAACTTCAAGTCTAGTTTTCAATGCAATTTGAATCACCTCAATCCAATTTGTAGATAAAAAGTTATGGCTAAAAGAGTGAACAAAGGTTAGTTTCGGAGTTCAGGCCCTTGAGCGCCCGCGCCTATCTTAGGAGCGCCCGCGCCTATCTTAGGCGCGCCCGCGCCTAAGCCGCGCCCAAATCGCGCCTACATTCTGCCTCCTTCAATATTTTCAACCCCAATGTTAGGCACGCCCGCGCTTGGTTTGGCGCGCCCGCGCCATTCTGAAAGCACGACCCGCGCTGTCCGTATGGCCTTGCTTGCTTGCTCCTTAACTTCCTTTGTAGCTCTTCAAATGAACTCCAATTCTCCAAGCTCTTCATTCTATTAAAATCAACTCCAAAAGCCTACAAAACACGAGGAAAAGCACAAAAACATAATAAAGGGAGAAACGGAGCAAAAGGGGTACAAACAAGGGACAAACGTAGAAAAATACCGCAATTAGAGGATCTAAATAGTGGCATAAATGCCACTTATCAGGTATCGAGGTCTCTATGAAGACACACTATGTTCTTTGTAGAGTTATTTATGAAAATTTCAATTTCATTAGTTTGTGATGGTCACGCTTGGCTCAAGCAAACATCGCTCGATCTAATCTAGATGTTTTAATATCTTGCCAAGTCAATTATGTACTTCACTGAACTCTTGAACTATTCAAGGTCAAGTTTGTTCACATTTGATGAATATAGCCATATTCTTTCAAATTCTTTATGAGACATTGAAGTAAATGAATCCTCTTTAGCTTTCGGAGTCAATTGTCTATACCAAGAACAATAGCTCTTTACTTTGTCGGTTTAAACAAGTAAGACTTGCTTGTCTTAGAATGATTCCGAATTGATCAACTATCAAGAGCTATATAATAGAGCCTTGAGTACGTTCTTGTCGATGTGACATTGCTAAAGATGTTCGGAACGCAAATCATGCCCTAGAATTTGAGCTTTTGCTAGTTTATCATGTTAAGATAATGTTTGTTTATAATCAAGCATTCTTGACTCATGGTTTAGACAACCATGCAATTCAAATAAATTTACAACTATTACTCATTGCTTTGAATGTGAGTCTTTCTGTGTGTAAACGGATCAATTGCTGATTATGGAATACAATAACCATTTATTTGTTCCAGCCTTAGCTTAAAGGTCTTTAAACAAAGCATACGTCCTTATAACTGATGTAGCACCAATTGTTTCATTCTTAGCTTGTAAGTCGATAACTTAGCTTATATTCAATATTTTGAGGTCACTTTCAAAGTGGAACACTCAAGCAGTTTCCGATACTTGTGAAGATAACGAATTGCTAAGTTAACTACAATAATATGAACTCATGGGTGGAAATGGAATCTTATTCCTTTTCTTCGTTCCTCGTTTCCTATATTTCTTATCATACTTTATCTCTTAATCTTTTAAGAACCATTTCCTTAAGAGTCTTTGACTTTTATACTTTGTTAGGCATAATTAAGCATCTAATGCGCCATAAAATAAAGTTCCATCTTTTCCTTTAATTCACCCTTGAATTACTACATCAATGAGTCCTACTCATCTATGTATTAAGCGAAAAGATATGTTGGTTGTCAATATTGACAATTTGAGTTTGCAACTCAGTACTTCATGTTTTATCAAAACTACCTAGTATTTTGAATACATGATGTCCATCCGTCCTTTCGGAATTTTTTATAAAAGTCATTCACGAGAATTGTATTTTAGAAATGCTTTACTTTTCTTTAAGAAACATTCTCAAAGATTTCCTTTACCAATCATGGAAAGCAATACAGTTTGATTTGGAATTCTACAAATATAAGTGCAAAGTATAACCATTTATCAAGTAAATAACATAATAAGTTTGAAAATTAAAAGGTATTCATGCGAATCTTCAATCATATTAAACGTCTTATCCACGCATTAAAATTGTCCCCATTTGGAGAGAATAAGTCGATTCCAAGATCCAAAGAAACAAAGAGTGGTTAAACATGCTTTGGCTTGTCTTAACACTCAATATCCTAAGGTAAGCAACACTTTGCTAATGGCTCCAAGCCACTCTTGGTTGAATAAATCGTCGCATCTAATGCTCTCTCAACAATTTATTCACTTTGCCACGACATGTTAGAATTCCATCACTTATATCGTTGAGTAAAACAAAAACCAACTTGAATACCCAGTATGCCTTACGTTCCTTGTAGAGGTAGTGATACCTCGCTTTGGTGTAGCCCACCACTACCCTCGTTCGGTTTGTAAGTGTTGTTTTGAAATGGCAAGTTTTACTCAATATTTAGGGACCCACGGTTTCTATGTTGGTTGATTTAAGGGAACTTAATTAATCATCACAACATTCGAAATCCTAAACATGCATCTAACATATAATTCATATACATAAACATATATATATATATATATATATATATATATATATATATATATATATATATATATATATATATATATATGTATATATCCAAAAAAAATAAATAGAGATGCATTTGGAAACTAGCACGACCCCTTGAGATCTTCAAATCTTCAAAAGGTCTTCATTCGCAACTTCATGGCTACGTCTTCCAAGAGCCTCCATCTTCAAGACTTTGACCATAATTATGCAATACTAGTATCTACGATCAGGACATATTAAGTTACAAAAAATACTCAACGTTTCGCAGACCGTATATAGATTTACAAAAATAAATCATGAATCACAATCCGTATTTTATATCCTAATCGGGCCCCACTAGTTGCCATTTCATAAACCTTGTGAGAGAATATACATTCCATTCATACATTCACTATTTGTGAATGGCCCATGCATTTTACAACGATAAACAAGTACCAGTACATAAAACACATGCCCGCACTAGTAACTAATCTAGGTGGTTAATCCGATTAACACGCCTAATTAAAACTAGTCAAAGTTGTTTTAAACCGATTATGTAAATAAGCGCAATTAATATTTGAAGCTCCCACTAAATTCCGCATCCAACTCAATTTATCCAATTAATTAAGCCGGTAAAACCCAAAATTTGTCAAAATACATATTGCCAATGCCGCTCTAAACCCGAGGCCTAGCCTCCAAATTCTAGTTAAAAAAATTAAAATAAACAAAACGGCCAAAAAGCAAAAATAAAAACGAGAGAAAAGTGCATCGACTACCCAAGGCTAGCACCCTTGAGCACTCATACTCATGCAAGTGCTGGGCATTTGCCTAGCAGCTCGGCCTTGCGTGTTGTGATGCTGGTGGGCACTGCTTGGCAGCGCGCACTCGATGCGCGTCTAGCTGCAGTTGCCTAGCACTGCTACTACGCCTAGCATCTTCTCGCACGCCCCTCACGCACCAAGTGAGCACATAGCTCCTTGCACACACCTAGCACCACACGCACCAAGCGCAGCAGCTATCGTCCCTCAGCAGCCACATGCGGCTGTGCGAGGAGCCCAGCAAGCTAAGGGATGCTCATGTCTATTGTGCCTTGGTTTGCGTGCTTGTGCCTTGGGACTAATTCCCGATTTTGTGTGACATTTCTAATCAATTCTAAATTAATTTTAGAATTAATTTATTGAGCAAATGAAAATTTAAACAAGTCTAACATAAAATAAAATTTTCAAAGTGCATCTAACCAAAATAATTCCCAAGAACAACTCTAAAACAAAAATAAGAGGACAATGACTCACTATTAATTTAATTAATTTAAATTAATCTTGAGTTTTTGACAAAATAAAAGGGAGTTGGAAAAATGAACATAAGTTCAATAAAGCTTCCAACTTTAATACTTGTGAATCCTTGAAAAATTATATCTTCCAATATGAAGATAAACAAATTTCTATCACAAAGTTTCAAACTTTATGATTCCAATCAACTAATAAATGATTAAATCAACAAAGTTTAACAAAAATTCATGGAATTTAGTAACTCAAAGTTTCAATCACTTAACATAATTAAAGATTGAATCTTTAGTACTTTGAAGCCTCAAAGAACAACAATTTCACACTTAATGCAATTTGTTTGCAATTATGTTAAAAATAAAACCAAACTTTCAAACACAAATTACGACCAAGTAATCATGCCTAAAGAGGTTTAAAATTGTATATAAAATATGTATTGAACAAATTACATAACTGTAGGGAATATTTCAAGCGTTAACCCCCTAGCTTGAACCCGACTGTGATCATACACTAAAGTACGGTGGCGTCCAAAGGGAAGGAAGCTAGAGCAAAAGAGTCGCCAACAAGTTTTAGGAACTTTTAAACCGTTCACAAGGTGATGGTTACACCCCTTAACAATCCAAGAGATCGTCAACTCCATAAGTTCTTGAACCAAATAGGGTTCGGGGATGAAGGTACAAATCCAACCTAAAAGAGATTGAACCTGCCCTAATAATAGGCCTCTACTTTATTCTGATTGTATTCATGTGCGCTTTTTGACTAACATGCAAGCAATAGGTTTACCCTAAACCTATTTATCTATGTTGGTTGAATATTAATGCACAAATAAAACTATTATTGGCGATCACTTGAATTATAATCAAATTAACCCTAAATAAGATTATTAATATCTTATTAAGCGTGATTACAAGTACTAATTCCCTTTAAAAATGCATAAAGGCGTGATCAAGCAATAACAATAAATATCAAGCAACATAATAACAATAAATTATAATCAAAATAATCATAAAAATAATTATAATAATCATGTTAATACATAATCATAGCAAGACCCTAGGCATGATACTAGAAAGATTAATAACAAACCCTAGCATGTCACTAAACAATAAAAATCAAAGCTTTAGCCCTAACATGATACTAAAAATAAAATCATAAATATTAGGAAGAAAATAAAAGGCATCATACTTTTAATCATACTTGATATTGAAGTTACCCTAGACATGATACTAGGAATCATAATAACAACCTAGACATAATTTCTATATCATAATAACAATAAAAACCATTAAAGCACTTACTTGGATGCCTCGTACCTCTTTCTAATAACAGAATACACACGTTAGTAACTTCAAGGAAAATAATAATCAACAACAATTAAATTAAATAAGTGAAAGAGAGATATTGGACCAAACCCTCAAAAATTAAACCTTTCATGTCTAGGGCGAAGGCACTTCGAATATGGCTAGGTGTATCTAGATCTAATGAATGCGAAATTTTGTATTTGAGAAAAGCTAGTTTAGAAAAGAGAGAGTAAGAGAGATGGTGAAAATAGAGGGAATCGGTGATTGTAGGTGATTGTGGATGATTGTAGATGAATGAAAACGGAGTTTTTACAACGTTATTTATAATGAAAATCTGCCGGTAAGATAAAATATCAAAACAGAGTTCTGACGCAAATTAAATCCGATTAGATAAAAATCAGCCAGGCGCTGATTCAGAAATTCACGCGTTTTCTTAAAATCAGATAAAAATTGTCGTACAGGAAGATAAAATCGTGTTTTTCCTCAAAAATGTTCTTTAATTTTAATTAAAATTCTAAAAAGTCAACAAAAGACAATTTATCAATGCTAATTGAATTAGGAATGAAAAGAACCTTCTAGAAGAATCTAGAAGACTAAAACCATTCCTAATTGCATTAGGAATGATAAATCTATATTAGGCCCTCCTCTATATCATTGGGCCGCATATAAGGCTCAAACCGGGCCCAGTGCAGTAAATTAACCATAACTTCCTCAATATTCATCGGAATTGGGCTTATAATATATCGTTGGAAAGCTCTTGTCAAGCCCCATCCAACTACACTACTATTGGACCCATATCATGGACCAACCAAAATGGATTTTCTATTTTCTTAAAATAAGTTTTCAAAAACAAAGAGAAGAGAAAAGAAATTAAAACTTTCCGCAACACTAAACTTTCCACACTTTCGCTTCATTCGATTATGATTCGACGTGAAAGTTACTCATCACCGGGTTTGGTTTTGAGGAGACACAAATGGGTGTCTACAGAAGCCCCCACTTTGACTGAGTTTGGAGAAACGCAAGTTTCAAAAACGAAAGTCAAAGTATCGATAGGGACGGAGAATGATTCAGAACGTTCTGCGATCTTAAACCAATCTTGTAACGCCGATACCTGCAAACTAGCGTTAGTTAAACAGATAAAAGAGTTAAGCACCGTCGAGCACACGTTTCTGAAAGTAACCGATTTGCTGCCGCATCCTTGTTGTTTTGATGACCTCCTGCCAAGAGAATGACATTCCGCTTGAAAACCGCAACGCTTGTAACTGCTTTCAATGTTGAAGACTGCTTCGCTTGAAACGATCCTCCTCCGCTTTGATAATATTCTACGTCCAAGGGAATACTATCGAAGATTGCTTTGCTTAGAACAATCCTCTTCTGCTATGATAATACTCTACGTCCAAGGGAATACTATCGAAGATTGCTCCGCTTGGAACAATCCTCTTCCACTATGATAATACTCCACGTCCAAGGGAATACTATCGAAGATAACTTCGCTCGAATCATCCCCTTCCGCTTTATGACCATCTTCCACGTCTAAGGGAACACGATCGAAGACAACTTTGCCTAAATCACCTTCAGTTGCTTTTCGACAACTTTCCACAATCTATGGAACGCCATCTTGTTGTTTCGATGTTCACTCGTCTCTGAACAAAGAGCTTCTTTTTTTTTGGATATGTTCGCGTGCCTCTGAACAAAAGAGCTTGATGATATTTCCACGCGTCTCTGAACAAAGAGCTTGATAGTAGGATGCCCACGCGTCTCTGAGAAAAAGAGCTTGAATGATATGCCCACGCGTCTCCGAGCAAAAGAGCTTTATGATAATATGTTCACGCGTCTCTGAACAATAGAGCTTGAATAATATATCCACGCGTCTCTTAACAATAGAGCTTAAATAATATGTCTACGCTTCTCTAAACAAAAGAGCTTCGATACTTGAACGTTTGTTGCGATAATATTCTGAAGAAAATTTTCCAAAGACCAACGTTTGTCGATCTCTAAAGCTCGCTTGAACTTTGCCTCCGCTATGCCAATACGTCGGCGGTTTGCTGCTTATGAACCATTATGTCCGTGATAAGCCAACGCTTAGGCGCTTTAAGCTAAGTGAGACGATCTTTCATTAGGTCGATCACTTATTGTGACTATAATCCAACCGACTACTTAATCATGTCAATATGCTTATCGGGGCTAACTAGCGTACCAAGGAACCCGAAATTGATGTATGAGGTCGAAATCACCTTTCTAAGAGGCTTCGAGCATTGTCGATGCTAAAATATCTCTGGCGCCAAGAATTGACTCTGTCGCCAGACACTGGCATCTAGCGCCAGGCGCTAAAAACTGTTGCTAGACGCTAGATGTTTTTGTCTGGCGCTAGGGTAGGGTCTTCCTTATTCTGCTGCACCTGTATTTATTTTTGACTATAGAACTTTGCTAATCTCTTTAATCATCTTAGGGTTGACCTAAGGTTTATCATTGCTTGACTCATTGACTTGACACAACTCAAGGCATAAACTTGACTCGCTGTGATTGACTCGAGGTTAACTCTACTCAAAGTGTTTGACACATGTGTGCATAGTGTTGACTCAATGTGATAACACAACATGACTCAATATGAACATGACTCGTTTGTGCATTGTAATGATGATTGTGCGACTCGAAAATGCAAATAAGCAAAAAAATTTCTGTCATTTTTGTGGAGGGTACCGACTTTCTCCCGAAAAAGAAAGACGCAGAAAAGAATCAAAGTTTTGAAGGTGCATGTTGATACTATCTCTCAAGGTGCAAGGATTAACCCATCCTAAGCTATCTCAACGGTTGACTCAATGATGAAAGCATTTGGGTAACTTAGGCACGGAGGCTAAGCACTTCATACTTCGTGATGCAATGACAATTATGATTGATGAGTGATGTTAATATGACAAGGCATGCTTCAGCGTTGTGTTAAGATTTCATGACAAAGGGTTCCTAAAGGGAAAGTATATTTGGTCATGTATCTATGCGGTGTGTGAAAGTGATACTAAATTTAGGCCGCAAGAGCTAAGTGTGTGGAAAAAAATATTGAAAAGAGTCAAATGGTGATGACTCTTAGGCTAGATAAGCTAATGATGTAGGGATCAAGCCCCCAAGTCTAGCTCTACATGGATAGGGATGAGCATAGGAGATCCCTTGATATGATCATGGTGTAAGTGTGTGAATGTGAATATGAATGCATTTTTATTACGGCCGCACCTCGATGTGAGGTTGCCTATGTATCCGTTAGGAATCAAGCCGAACGTAGCTCTAGCCGAACCTCGCACATGTGTGTGCATACCTCAAAAAGGTCTTTTTAAGGGTTGTAACGTGGTTAGGCTATGGTTATAGAAGAGGGGGATAAAAAAGGTCAAGACCCTTGATAAGCCCCCGAGGTGTGCAACCTTGTTTTTGAGTCTTTATATTTTTATGCTTGAGGTTTTCTACTCATTTTTAGCTCTTTCTTTTGCTTTAGCATTTATGTTTATAAGTGTGGGCAATCCCGATCATGCGGTCTATCACTCACTTGGCATTCATGTTTCTCAGGCACAGTACCGAGCACTCGATAAGAGACGCAATCTGAGACGTGATCATATCGAAGACATTTTCATGTCAAAGACATTGGAACACTTACCCTTTTGTACACTTTTATTTATTTTTTTTGTTTTTTTTTGCTATTGCTTTCTATTTATTTTGATCTTTTGAAATCACTCAAGCTTATTAGAATTGCATAAATTGCACACTGTCCCATCACAAGGTTAGGTAGATATGGGTTGGAAAATGAAAGGTCTATCATTAGACGAGGCATCAAAGTGGTTTATGAAGAAAGGATTGTAAATTATAAAGGTGAAAGGAAATATGATGAGGCTACAAGGGGTGCCTCAAATCATTGGTATACCTTGTGCTTAATTTGACATAGATTTTTTTTTTTTTTTTTTTTGTTGTTATATTATGAGATGATCATATGCAAGAGAATAAATGCTCATTTTTATTAATAGGGGAAAAGAAAGAATCTACAAAATTAATCTAAGGGAAAAGAAATGTGCCTATGCTAGACTTATTGGGGAAAGGGTAAGTAAAGAAAAAGAAAAAATGATGTCATGAAATATCGTCGTTAAAGCTCGCCTCTTGTCTTGTGTTGTTTTCTTTATCATCACTCATTCTTCTTGTTAACTAGAGGTATGGGAATCTTGTTATTATCAATCAAATGTTGGATAGCCTCCTTTAGCTTCCAACAGCTCTCAGTAGCATGACCCCTACCTTGATGGTACTTGCAACGCACATTTGGATTCCAACTAGGCACTCTCTTCTCGAGTGGGGGATCTAGAAGAGGTACTATAGGAGTAATGATTCCCTTGGCATGGAGTCGATCGAAAGCATCATCGTAGCTAATTCCAATAGGGGTAAAATCCCTTTTTTGTTGCTTTCTAAATCCTCGATTATCCATGGCTAAGATCTCATTAAGGTCGAAAGTACCAACACTGTTACTAGAGTAGGTGTTTTCGGAAGAAGAAGGATAGTCATTCTTCTTCCCTTTACAGCCACTGTTACTATCATTACTAATCTTGACCTTCTTGTTGCGCGGAGGAACATGAAGGAGATTTGAATCAATGAAGTCTTGAACACGATCTTTGAGGGCGAGACACTTTTCGGTAGTGTGACCGCGACCTCTATGGTATCGACAATAGGAATTTGGATCCCAATTGAGAAAACGTTTTTTAGATAGAGGGTCTTGACTGGGACCAATGGAGTGAATATGACCTTGATCACGAAGGCAGTCAAAAGCTTCATTATAAGTCATTCCTAATTGTGTGTGTATTCTTCAATGGTCCGTTTTGCCCATGGCTTAGGAGCATTGAGTTCTTCATTAAACCCTTGGCGAGAATTTTGTTCGATGGCCATCACCTTATTTGCTAGTCCTTCTACCACATTCAAGAGCATGGAAATGACATCTTGCAGTTTTCTAACGTCCTCTTTCAGACTTGACGATTCTTCCCTGGTATTATCTAAGAAAAGACTTTCATCCTCCTCAATTATGGCCACTTCATCAAGAGAGGTTATATAAGCTGTCTCGATCATGGGTTCTCCTACAGGTGTGATAAGTAGTGATGGATCGATGGATGTTTAACTTTCTTTGATGGCTAGAATCTCAGAAGTTTCATTGTTATCGATCGGATCCTGAATAGCTTCTTTGAGTTTCCAACACTCCTCAGTGTCGTGACCCTTTCTGTGGTGATATTTCCAGTGCTTATTAGGATCCCAATTAGGTGGCCTGGCTACCGGAACTGGATCTTTGATAGGACCTATGGGCATGACTAGTCCTTTGTGGCGTAGCTTCTCGAAAGCTGTTTCATAACTCATACCAAGTGGAGTGAAAACTCTTTTTGACCTTGGATTCGCGATTTAGAGGTATTGGTAGCATGTACCTCATTAATGGGAGAGGAAGAAGAAGGATGGTCATTCTTCTTTCCTCTCGCACTATTATCTTTCATAAGGTCATCTTCAATGTCAATGTCTATATTATAGACAGCCTTGAAAGTATTCAAGTTGTGTTGGTATTTTAAGTGCTTTGAATACTTCCCTTGGAGATTCTTGATAAATATCCTCAATATTCCTTTACAGTGGGAGTTTTGACCATATTAGCAGAAGTTTCCCTCCATTTGTTGAAGAAAGAAGTGAACCCTTCGTTTTCTTTTTGTTTTAACATCTCAAGTTGTTTGTGGTCTGTTTCGTCTTGGATGTTGCACTTATATCTATCTATGAAAGCGTTTGTTATCGACTCCCAAGAAGAGGTTCTTTCTTTCTCGAGAGAAAAGAACCATTGCTGGAAAACGGTCTCAAGAGGTAGTGAGAATAGAGAGGGGAAAACCTTCTTATCGATACCCTTAATGTTCATTATAGTTTCGAAAGCTCTTAGATGGAAGTAAGGGTTATTTGTTGCCTTTGAATTTAGGGATGTCAGTGGCTTTGAACTTATGCGGAAGAAGTTCCTTGTCCAGCAAGACCCCTTTGTGAACTCATGCCCTGAAATTTATAGTCACTAGATAGCTTTCTCAAACTTTCTTGCATGAGGTTCATTTGTTGTTGCTTCATAGGGTCATCAATTTTGAGGGTTAAATCCTTTAACACCTCAGTCACATCATTCAATTGATTCCTAAGTTCATTGACCTCTTCTTGACTTGCCATTATCTTTTTAGCCTTCCTCTTTTGATGAATCGGTTTATCAAAAAGCGAGACCTGAATAAAGAGGTTGTCCTTGATTAATCACCCTTCTCTCCTCGACCAAGTTACTGTAGAAAAGGAATTTGGTGATATTGATTGTTAATTATTTGACTCAAACTTTATCAACATGCAATGGATGGAGGAAGTGAAGAAAGATTGGAATAGAATGTGAAGGAAAATGATGTAGATGGAGGATGTGAAAAATTAGGAATAGAATGTACCCCCAACTCAAATGACGGAAAAGACCGACTCATGCATGAACCTAAGACATGGTCATGGTGATGTGTACTCAAAGTGTGTGCTAAGACTAGTGAGTGTAGGTGGTACGTTAAGACTTGTGACATGACCATGTGGCTAGACTATGTGACTTAGTGTCTAGACTCAATTAATGACTTAATAAGGTATGATTGACAGTAAAAATTAACCAAATTATTTAGCAAACTAGTTAATTAGACACTAGGTGATGACTCAATCAATAATCCGAACTGTCGTCAAAACGACAGGACTGGCGCCGCACTGTGTAGTGTAGCGCCAGACGACAGAGTTGTCGCCAGGCGCCACACTCCACAGAGTGGCGCTACAGTTCAGACTTTTGGCGCCAATGCTAGAGCTTCAATTTGGAACTGTTTTCGGTGTTATTAATCAACAGAGGTATGCCTAAAGTCGTACTAGGTTAATTCTGATTAAAAATATTAGACTTTATTTATTCAAAATTAATTAATTAATAAATTAATTAATTAGACAAAGTTTTTAAAGTCATTAGTTTTTTTTAATCTCAACACAACTCAAACAAACGGTTTAAGAAAACATAGTATATGCACAACAAGTAATGCACAATTAGTCAAGTACGCACAATATGATGCAATGAGTTTGCAACCTAACCATGGCTCTAGTTCTCTAAAGTTCGGGATATGGTTTAGTCAATAGAGGGTCCATGGTTAATTTTTTGGATGCACGCGCAGAAGCCTAACCGTGAAGGGTTGGCGCGAGTGGTTGGGACACCGCGAGTTTTAGAAAAAACTCGGCTTCCATGGTTTGGTGAATTCAACATTCTCGGATGTACCCTTTGTTGCTCAGAGCGTTCAATCAGGTAGATGGAGCATGAATTCTTAGAGGGTTATGTCCATATGTAGAACACATATGGGTTTCAGAAAAGTGAGAAAAACTCAATCAGGAAGTAGGATCGAGCAAACAATACGAAAAACTGGTCGAAATTAGAACGCATATTTCTGGCTCGGTATTGGAAGAATTTGGCGCCAACAAATAGAGGTTGGCGCCAGGATTTAGCTGTAGCGCCTGGCGACAGAGCTGTCGTCTGGCGCTATAGTTAAATGTCTAGCGCCAGCTTTTATTCGCTGATGTTAATTCCTACATGCCTCAGCAGCTTTCTGTGCTCGATAAAATTTTCCAAGTTTCGCAAAGTGTTATTTCAGTCCTAGTTGTGAAAGATATATCTAAAATTTCCTACGTGTAAAATCCTATGTTTTAATTCATTACGGATAGTTTTTTTCAATGAGATATTTTTTATGCATATGACAATAATGTTAATCAAAATTACGCACATGAAATACTTAGAACTTTTCGAGTCTCATCCACTCATTCTAAATCATTGCCGAAAACAAATTCAGGAATTAAAATAGAAATCCTCCCCAGTGGAGTCGCCAAAAACTTTAGGGAATATTTCAAGCATTAACCCCCTAGCTTGAACCCCACTATGATCATACACTAAAGTACTGTGGCGTCCAAAGAGAAGGAAGCTAGAGCAATAGAGTCGCCAACAAGTTTTAGGAACTTGTAAGCCGTTCACAGGGTGAAGGTTTACACCCTTTAACAATCAAAGAGATCGTCAACTCCATAAGGTCTTGAACCAAATAGGGTTCGGGGATGAAGGTACAAATCCAACCTAAAAGAGATTGAACCTGCCCTAAAAATAGGCCTCTACTTTATTCTGATCGTATTCATGTGCGCTTTTTGACTAACATGCAAGCAATAGTTTACCCTAAACCTGTTTATCTATGTTGGTTGAATATTAATGCACAAATAAAACTATTATTGGCGATCACTTGAATTATAATCAAATTAACCCTAAACAAGAGTATTTAATATCTTATAAAGCGTGATTACAAGTACTAATTCCCTTTAAACATGCATAAAGGCGTGATCAAGCAATAACAATAAATATCAAGCAACATAATAACAATAAATTATAATAAAAAAAAATCATAAAAATAATTATAATAATTATGTTAATGCATAATAATAGTAAGACCCTAGGCATGACACTAGAAAGATTAATAACAAACCCTAGCATGTCACTAAACAATAAAAATCAAAGCTTTAGCCTAACATGATACTAACAATCATAAGTATTAGGAAGAAAATAAAAGGCATCATACTTTTAATCATACTTGATATTGAAGTTACCCTAGACATGATACTAGGAATCATAATAACAACCTAGACATAATTTCTATATCATAATAACAATAAAAACCATTAAAGCACTTACTTGGATGCCTCGACCTCTTTCTAATAACAGAATACACACGTTAGTAACTTCAAGGAAAATAATAATCAACAACAATTAAATTAAATAATTGAAAGAGAGATTTAGGACCAAACCCTCAGAAATTAAACTTTCACGTCTAGGGCGAAGGCACTTCGAATATGGCTAGGTGTATCTAAATCTAATGAAATGCGGAATTTTGTATTTGAGAAAAGCTAGTTTTAGAAAAGAAGAGAGTAAGAGAGATGGTGAAAATAGAGGGAATCGGTGATTGTAGGTGATTGTGGATGATTGTAGATGAATGAAAACGGAGTTTTTATGACGTTATTTATAAAGAAAATCAGCCAAAAAGATAAAAATATCAAAACAGAGTTCTGACGCAAATAAAATCTGATTATCGCCAACGCTGGTTATTGGTGTCAGACGCCAACATTAGCGCCAGGCGCCAATGCTAGCATCAGGCACCAAGCGTAGCGCCAGGCGCTGATTTTAGAAATTCACGGATTTTCTTAAAAATCAAATAAAATTGTCGTACAGTGAAAATAAAATCGTATTTTTGCTCAAAAAATGCTCTTTGATTTTAATTAAAACTCTGAAAAGTCAACAAAAGTCAATTTATCAATGCTAATTGAATTAGGAAAGAAAAGAACTTTCAAGAAGAATCTAGAAGACTAAAACCATTCCTAATTGCATTAGGAATGATAAATCTATATTAGGCCCTCCCCTAGATCATTGGGCCGCATATAAGGCTCAAACCGGGCCTAATTCAGTAAATTTGCCATAACTTCCTCAATATTAATTGGAATTGGGCTTATATATATCGTAGGAAAGCACTTGTCAAGCCCCATCCAACTACACTACTATTGGATACATATCATGGACCAACCAAACTGGATTGGCTATTTTCTTAATAAGTTTTCAAAAACAGAGAGAAGAGAAAAGAAATTAAAACTTTCCGCAACACTAAACTTTCCACGGTTTCGCTTCATTCGATTATGATTCGACGAGAAAGGTACTCATCACCGGGTTTGGTTTTAGGGAGACACAAAATGGTGTCTACACTAACCACATAAATATGTAATTAATTTTAAAGGTTAGAAAGACTTAAAAACTTTTCGTTTCAAAACGAAAAATCCCTCGAAAAATGCATTTTTGGTCGTTTTTTTGGCTAAAAACCGAGTCCTGCAAGGGTAAAAATCATTTCCAGAACGCCTTTTCCACCAAAAATTCACTATTTTTTGGGTCGAAATATGGGTTTCGAGGTTGATGACAGCTTTAATAAGGGTTAAAATAAATAAAAACGAGCTACTAATCTAAGTAGCGACTCAAACCAGAAAAACTAAGCCATAAAAACACCTTGAAAAATATTATGATATCAAAAATAAACGAGCGAGGCTCTGATACCGCTGTTGGGGTTTGGTGAGTCCGACTCACCGCGGAAACAATCCCGACCCAAGAACCACTCCAATTAATAAAACCATAAAGCATTTCAAATAAACCTAAAAGGATAAAATCGGAATTTACCTTTGAAGCGTGCTTCACCCTCAAAGTCGGGCTCTTATCTTGAAAGCTTAAGCTCCCAAAAAAAACGCGAGCCTCCTACGAAAATCCACCCGCAGAAAACTACTAGTGAATTTTAGGTCCATTACCTCGAGGTTAGCGAGGTCTGACCAAGAACCCGAATATTATATGAGTTTAAGAGTTTTTGCTAATGCAATGCTCTATTGAACTCCTACTCAAGCAAGGAATTC
Organism: Chenopodium quinoa; assembly: GCF_001683475.1. Classification (NCBI taxonomy): domain Eukaryota; kingdom Viridiplantae; phylum Streptophyta; class Magnoliopsida; order Caryophyllales; family Amaranthaceae; genus Chenopodium; species Chenopodium quinoa. The sequence goes on along the minus strand of NW_018745528.1, from coordinate 6,836 downwards.
TCATGCCATGCTTTGGCTATTTATAAGGAAGGATAGCTTATGAATTCCACTCATCTTTCAATGTGGGACATTTCACAAAAAGATCTCACATGGAAAGATTGTGATTTTCAATCCTTAGTTAAATAAACCAAGGAACAAGTAACAAGTGTCACATGGTTAGGTGAGGACCACTTTCCCACTTGGTCCCAAGGCATTTCACATGCAATGTGAACTAACCATGTGTCACCCAACCTTGAGCCCAAGTTGGGTTCGGTTGGGCCATTTTATTTTGGTTCGTGTCCATGACCCATCGCCCTGGGTCCATGGCCCTTGCCACATGTGTCGCCCAATTACATAAAATAAATATTTTGAGTAGGAAAGAGGTTCAACAAAATTGTGTTTTAAAAGGATCTGTTCTTTATATCCGAAAAGAAATGACTTAGGGCTTATTCACATTTGCTGAAATGAATTGATTGGAGGTGAACTGATTGGAGCTGAATTGAAATGACCTGAAATGAAAACAGGTAACATGAATATTTTATAAGAGAAGGAAATTAGGGTGGTATATCCAAGACTAATTCAAATTACATTATCAATAAGATGGTGAATAATTAAAAGAATAACTCCTTAATCCTAATTATTTACTTTGTATATGGTTTAATTTGTTAACACTACTTGTTTTTTTCGGATTTTTTCACTACATACTCTTTGAATTTTTTTTGTTTATTCACCATTATACCTATGATTTTTTTTTAATTTCATCATATACCCCAAAGTTGCTACAAAAAATTCACCATATTACCTTTAAAAACAACAAGATGAGTGAAATTTGGTTAATTATGCATCGAAACTACCTTAAATCTCTCCCCCAGTCTCCGAAACCACTCATCTCCTTTCTCCAACCCCTGATACTACTCCAAATCTTCATAATTATGTTTGTATGATTCATATGAAGACAAAAAGGAAATTTGAGGTGGTTTTAAGGGTGAAAAAAAGGAATGTTTGTGATTTTGGAAATAAGGTAATGCATTTAGGGTGGTTTCCGGTCATAGTTAACCCTAATGACTAACGAAGTTAACCATCATTAATCATTAAGGGTATACAGTGAATATTTGTGAAAAACTTAGGTGTATACGATGAATTTACAAAAGTTCATGGATATTATGGTGAATAAACAAATAACTTATGGGTATAATGGTGAAAAAAACCGTTGTTTTTTTTGTTGACATTACTAAGTTTATGTACAATTGCAATTGAAATTAGCCAAAGTAACTTTAGTTGTGTAGTTGTGTGGTCTTTAACCGAAGAAAGTGACTTAGGGTTTGTTTGGCATTACTGTGGTTTTTCTGTTTTTTTGGTTTTTTGTTTTTTAAAAATATATGACATATGCCCCATAATGAATCAAAAAATATTTAAACTTATTAAAATTATGATAATTTTGAAAACTGACAACTGAAAAGTGGAAACACCTTTTTTTGTTTCTTGTTTTTTATTTTAAAAAAAAATTGGAAACTGAAAACCAAAACTGATGTCAAACAATCCCTTAGTTAGTTATTGCATTAATTTTAATCATGCAAATCACCCAATCGAATCAAAATCATTGCCTCATAGTAAGCTTATCATATTCTAACTAGCTTTTTGACTCGTTTAATGCACGGGTTGTAACTTGGGTTAATTATTTTCATATGTAGATATGCCTTATATCTATAACTTAAATGGAAAACAAAAAAAAAGAGTGAGGATTGAACTGTGAAATAAGATGAAGAAATTTAGTTAGATATATATACATAAAGATTGTGGGATATAAAAATGACATTTACTTCCCTCCGTTTTTTTTTATTATTGCACCATAGGGGTTGGGTGCAAATATTTTGGTAGTGGAAAAAAGTAAGAGAAAGAAAGATAAAAATACAAAATTGCCCATGTGACATATTGATAAACTAAAATGTAAGTGTGAAAAATCAAGGGTATGTTGGGTATTTGTAGTGTGAACACAAATAATTTTTTTCCTAAAGAGGAAATGGTGCAATATGCGTGAAACTTCCTAAAAAGGCAAGTGGTGCAATAATAATAGAACGGAGAAGTATTAATTAAGATTATATTTAAAGTTTATGAGATGAAAAGACAATCTTTATTATAATTCATATATTTATGTAATGCGTAGTATTATTTTTTTATTTATTTTTTAATAGATTTAATGTGTAGTTGTGTACTAATTAATTGAACTTTATTTATAATGTGGAAATGAAACACTTCACTTTCTTAACTGAATTTGCAAGTTGTGGAATGCATAAAGACTTAAATATAAATATTAAGGGAGGTGACATATGTCATATGGGGTAATAAGTGACTTATGATGTCACGTGTCATTTGAAAAAGTTGTGATTTGTGTTTTTAAATAGAGTATCGATTAGATTAGAGCCACTTTTACCACTTCAACAACATACTTTTCAAGATTTCAAGTTCTCAATATAGATTTGTGTCAAAAAAAAAAAGTTCTCAATATAGATAAACACAAATATTATCCATATGCTCTGGTTTACTTGCCCGTAATCAATTTCACAAGATGTCAAGATTTATGTAAATAAAAGTGTGGGAAAAAAAATATTTATGTGATTAGGAGTATTAATTAATTTATAAGTCAATTTGTGCGATGTCAAGATGATATATCTACAGAATATTAATTAATTTGTATATTTCATATTGAACAGAACGATTGCAATAATGAAGTAGAAGACAAGAGACAAGACGATGATGATGATAGTCGTCTTGGAAGGGAAAGATTATCAAGAAAAAATTGATTAGCAAAAAAACTAGGTCACAATCATACTCTCCATGGATTGAAAGACCAAGAAAGAGTTCAAGTCTTTCGGCGAACGCAGGCCCTAAATTGCAAAAATTCCTAAGTTGTAGCAGATTGCATGATCTTGAGCTAGAAGAGCTAAAAGGGTTCATGGATCTAGGATTCCAATTTCAAATGGATCAACTTAGCCCTCGAACTATGAGAGTAATTCCGGCCTTGCAAAGAGTTTATAAAAAGTATGGAACAAGCATGTTTGATGATATAGAACCTCAAACCGAAAGAAAAAGAACAAAGTTGTAGAGCCATATTTGTCCGAAGCATGGATGATAAAGAGACCAGACTCGCGTTGCTAAGGTTGAGAATGGCAAGGGTTTCTAGAGAAGAAGAGATGAGAGAATGTCTTAAGCTTTGGGCTAGAACTGTTGCATCAACTGTGCAATTTGATTAGATCTCTATCAGTTTATTTTTACGTCTATCTATTGACTTGCACATAGTTTTGACTCTTTGAAATAATATATATATGTGGTTTGTTTGAAAATTAAAAATTATATATTAAAAGAAGATAATTACCGATGAATAATTTATTCAAAAGTAATGAGAAAAAGTGAATTATAAAAAAAACAAAGTGGAAATTCAAGGTGGAGAAAGGTATTTTAACAATGTATAAAAGCTTTGAGTTCCGTTTTTTAGAATTGTTGCGCTTAAAAAAAATAGTTGTATATGAAAGTATTGCACAGAGGAATCAACATTTTTTTTTGGAGTATTCAAATATGTTTGGAGGAGTATGTGAATATAAACTATTTTGGGTAAAATTACCCCGCCACGTGGCCTAATGAGAATAGGACACGTATCCATCCCATATTGGTCTAAATTGAGCCACTAGCAAGATGACATGTGGAATCCACTGTCATCAAAAGGAATGCAACCTTTAAAGGCCCAATTCCCGAAAAGCCGCCAAAAGTGCGGGTAGCCCACCAAATCTAGGTCAAATGACCTATGTAAGGGAACACTTTTCTAAATGACCCTATAAATAGGGAGATTTCCCCCATTTTGTGGGACACATTGATATTATTACACTAGCACTGAGATTCTCTTACATCAGAGGAATCTCCAGATCTCGAAATCCGAGAAGATCTCACCTTTCCCTTTTTCTGCACTTCTTACTTACTCCATCACGTTCTAACTTGATCGTTAGAGGTGGAGCTCCAACCACTCGAAGTCTCCGTTTTTTGCAGGTATTGGCGCTTCTCAACCAGTCTTCGACTTGTAACTCTCCCAAGGGACAAAAACACCCAAAACATTTGGCCCCATTTGTGGGAGAGTACCTCAAAGATGGTTTAAGAGTCTATACCACCTTCTAACCTCACTATTAATCAGCCAGAGTTCTTCACTGACCATGAGGATGAAGATCCTCAAGTAGAGACGTACATAGCCAAAGATGGCACTCCCATCAAAAAATGCATCCGTCCCAGAGATACTCTGGAGATGGGTGTAAGCCAGGCGGGTACAAGCAGGTCACTGGCCTACCAGAAGGGGAAACCCAATGGCCAACGGATCCGCCCTAGTTACCCGGGACGAACTCATGAAATTCATGACTAGTTTCAAGGGTGCAATTAAGGATCTAATCACCAAGAGTAAGGATGGCCCAAGCAAGGGTCAGTCAGCAAGGAAGACTCCTCCAGAAATGAGGAAGCCCGTCAGGGATAGGCAGCCAACTCCGCATCCAAAGGACAAGGCAGCCGGGACCCTTGACTGGTCAAAAATTATTTTTCCCCAGAAGAATACAAGAAACCCCCGCCGGGGTGAACAATGAGTGGGTAACAAAATATCTACTCCTGATGACCGGGAAATCATCACCCGTAGGAGAAGTCAGCAGCTGTCTTAGTTAGCCTCTACCTCAAGCTTTCCAAACAACCTCAAGATTACATCAGCAGGGAATGTTCAATCCCTTCATGAGAGCCATACAGGCGATAATATCGTCCACACTGGCCCTCTGATTATTGGGAACGCACCGTACGTAACTCATTTGGTCTACGGCCCGTATTCTCCTCACTACATGCAGCCGACCTTGTATGGGGGTCAGGCGGCATTTAACGTCCAACCTTTGCACTGGCAACTCCGATTGCTCAAACTTGGTGAATAAAATTCTGCGTTCATCAAGGAGATATCCAAAGCCCCACAGCTGGCCAAGGTTAAGAATGTGATGGTGGGTGCTTATGATGGTACCACCAACCCAGAGGACAACCTTATGGCCTATTCTAACCTCATGCACATGTAGGGGTTGGAGGATGCCATAAGGTGCCAGTGCTTCCCGACTACATTGAAGGGTATTGACCAACAATGGTTTGACAACTTGCCAGCTATGTGCATTGATAGCTTCAGGAAGCTTGCCTTCCTGTTTGCCTCCAACTTCTCAATGAACATCCCTGCCAAGAAAACCAGTCTCGATTTGAGCACCATTCGGCAGGGAGACAAAGGGGGCTTCGATCCTACGTCACGTAGTTTAACCTGGTAAGAATCCAAATCCAGGGGTTGTCCGAAGAGGTAGCCTATACAGACATCTTCAAGGGTCTGAAGGACGGGTCGACCTTTAATTTTGACTATGTCCAAAAGAGGGTTTTCACCCTTCAAGAGGTGTTGATAGAGGCGGAGAGCTTTATCCAAGCTACCGACCTCTGCTCGTCCCGCCATCAGTCGGACTCCAAGAGGTCCGACAAGAAAAAACAGAGTCAGCCCGCTCAGCCGACTCAGAAAGTTGAAGAGAGCAAAAAGATAAAAAGAAGTTGGGGCGGTTGAGGATCCTGATCAGCCGAAGAAAAAGAAAGACTTCAAACCGAACATCTCATGATATGAATTCAATAAAGACTGCTACACCAACTTTACAGAGGTGAAGGATCAGATGACCATTGAGAAGCCGAATCCTATGAAAAGTTTTGTTCAGTCGCCAAACCAGAATAAATTCTTCCACTTCCATCAGGAAGTGGGCCATGAAACCAACGACTACTATAGTCTCAAGCGGATGTTGGGCAGTCTGGCGGATAAGGGCTTGCTGAAGTCCTATGTTTTGAAATCCAAAGCGACTTCTAGGACGAATCTAGGGCAGTCGTCAAAAACTGTCCAACCTACTAGTAGTTCGAATACCGACAAGGATCTGGTCTACACTATAGCAGGAATATTCGCAAGTGGTGGCCCAACCATCCGAGGCACCAAGGATCATCCGAAAAGGATGATCAATTCAGTTGATAATGGCCAGGCGTCCTCCAGTGGAACATTCCCAAACGTCCTCACCACTGAAAAGGATCGGGGAAAAGTTCGCTAACCGCATGAAGACCCAGTCGTCATTGAATGCAAGGTCGCCAACCAGCTGGTTGGCCGGATCCTCAAAGACACGCGTAGCTCCTCTGATCTTATCAACTACAAGTGTCTGTCCTGGCTTAATTAAAAGCGCGATGGCCTACGTGACATCTCCCATCCATTAGTTGGCTTTAGAGGAGGGGTCGTGCACCTAGTCGGACAAATTGACATTCCCATCTGGCTGCGGGAGAAGGGACAAGGGCGATAAATGGTCGTATGTTTCCTGGTGAATAATGAGCTTACCGCCTACAACATTATTCTTGGACGACCCACTCTGAACAAGTGCAAGGCCGTCATCATCCCAATTCTCATGCTTCTTATGTATGAAAGGGATGATGACACTGTTGGCTCCCTCAATGGGGATAAGAAGACGGCAAGGGAGTGCTATCTCTCTAACGTCAAGCCGACTGCTGTAGCAGCCGGTCAGCTGAAGGAGCCAATAGACCTTGACGATGTCAAGTTCCCTGATTCACCCCTCCATCATCCGCAAAGAAAAGAAAAAATGAAAATCTAGTGGAGGTGAAGAACGAGAAAATAGCAATCCTTGAATGGGGAACAGTTAGATGATCTTCGTCCCAAGACGGCTGGAGAACATGTTGATATTCCTATTGACGACAGCCGTCCAGAGCAAACTGTTATGGTGGGGACGGATGCGTTTCAAAGGTTGGGTGCAGACTTTCACCACCTACTAAAAGAATTC
>NW_018745527.1:0-45968 GCF_001683475.1 Chenopodium quinoa | reverse complement strand
AAAAAAAAAATCCGAGCCGAAGCTCAACACTTAGGAAAAATTTCCAAAAATCAAAGAAAATGCTAAGTAAAAAAAGCAAGGCAATGGGAAAGAGAAAGAAAGGAGAGAAAAGTTGAGGTTCACCGAAGTCTTCAGCAATTCCTTGTCTTCTGCGCTGAGTACTTGAGGGCCAGCAGCAGAAGTAGATGGCCCACCAAAGTTTCCAACCCTCACAGCAGCAGCAACAACAACAACTTGTTCTTCTGGCCCCAAAAGATAGAAGGGATCCCTCTTCAAGAACCAAGACTTCTTCCTTGAATACTCGGCAGGGCTGACTATCTCAAACGTTGATTGGCGTAGAGAGGGGGCGAGAGGCCGAAGGGTCAGTAATGGCAGGGGCGTTCCTCGTCACACGCCTAGCAGCATTGATGCTGAGCTTCTTATAGTCAATGTCGCAGTTTCCTTCGTGCAACACTTAAAAGACAAAAACGAAAGGTTAATCAGCATGAAAAAGGCAATCAATAAAAGCTGAAAGAAAAATGAAAGAAAAAGCAAAAGCCTTCGGCCCCAGTCGAACACCTTACCATCTTGGTACTTTCAGCTGAGGCCGACAACAACAAGCATCTTCTCTTGGAAGATGTAGTGGTAGCAAGGCAGCCAAGTCTCTGGCACTTGGTCCATTCGGCCAGTGCCCCTCGGATTTCTCTTCTTGCCAAAAAGGGTCAGCAGCTCCTTTTCTTCGGCATAGAATTCATCCGACCCAATCATGCTCATTTGAGGATCTGGCATGCTCAGATACCTCGGTCCCCCAAAATAGTTCGGGTGACCCTCCTCAGCAAGGGCCCGAACCCAAATCCACTGGCCTCGCCAGTCCTTGTCCGAAGTATAGCCAGGTGGTAAGGTACCCTCTTTGGGTCTCAATTCGCCACCACCCAACGCCATGATGCTCATCTGATTATTGGTTCGGCATCAGTTTATGAAGTTTTCGGAAAACATGAAGGCTCGGTGCGAATCCATAAAAAAGGCAGACCCAAAGGAACGTCATCACTCTTCGGATGCTGGCAGGGGTCAGCTGGCACAATGAGATTTTGTACCCATTCAGTATTTCGACCACAAAGGAGTGTGCAAAGGAAACCGGAGCCCAAACTGCAGCTGCGTGGTATGCACCCCAATGTAACCAGGAGGGGGCCGATGAATTCTATCCTCGACAGTGGGCATTCGGCACCAATACCCATCCTCTTCCATAATGCCATAGAAAACTTTTATTTGTTTGGCAAGGCGATGGAGAGCACTCCCTTTGACCCACCAGTCATACCGAGCAGTGGTCACCACCCCATAGTTTTCGGGGGGATTATCCCACTCACAGGCTCCAGCTAACAACTCCTGGGGCCGAGCTGCAGAGCCACTGCTAGAGGTGCTAGCCTTTCCTGAGCCTCGGAAAGGCACCGACATCAGCGACACTACAGAAATAAGAGTCTCGCTCGATGAAACCTCAGTATCCACCCTGGGATGAGGATTTCGGTTGCTTAGTGGCTGCATCAGCCCAAGTGGTTGATTGCGCCGAGGAAACAATTGAGGAATTTCCTCTTCCTCTTCCTCATTAGCAACTACCGGTCTCTTACCTCGGTCTTGAGCCATATTTATTCTAAAAATCGAAAAATCGAGAAAAAAGGGGATGCTTTAAAAAATCAAAGAAATCCGAACAAGTTTTGGAGAAAATTACCTTTATCAGAAGCGGAATTCGCCGATCTACAAAATCGGAGCAACGAACTTCGTCTTTAAGTCAAGAAATGCAGAGAATATTAGGAAAAAGGAAAGCGTTTTGTCAAGGGTGAATTACGAAAGACGGAAGAAAGAGTTTGCAAGAAGTGAGGAGAGAGAATGGGATGAGTGGTTTAAATAAGTTTCCGGAAGCAAGAATTCCTGGAGTTCGTACCACTAAAAGCCCCACTAACTCCACCTAAATGTAACCATTAAACACCTCCCAAGTTAACTACCCACTAAACCTTCCACCTTCTCTAATTACTCTCTAAATGGCAGTTATTACCTCAATAACCACCCAAATTCAAATTTTAATTAAACTGTTTACTTTCCTCCATTTTGCAAGTCAAAACCCGACCGCTCATGCTTCCGAATCGATCTGGGGGGCAAGTTATTTGGGTCCAATTCAATCCAATTTGGCCGGTCCAAATGTTTTAATCAAAAGCCCAAAAGCAAGGTTAAAAAAAAACTCTCTAGTCCAAAGGCCAAGTCAGTCAATGGTCAACGTAAGATTGTAAATTTGTAATTTAGCATTTAACACAATTCTTAATACAATATGAGTATTAATTTAGGAATGTCTAACAAAGTCAAACATTAATTGGTGTTTGTAATGTTTGACTACATTTATTAGTTCCAATTGTGACTCCTTATTTTTTACAACCCTTAAAAGTTGCAAGTAATGTTCTCCAAACTTACTATGGGATATGTGCAAAAGTTTGCTTACAAAAGCATAAACAGTTGAACACAATCTTAGAAAGCAAACCTATTAACAAATGACTTTTGCTCAAAGTTTGCTGGTTTTTTTGGGAGAAAGGCTCCCCATTGCCTTGGCTTTCTCTCTAAGAACAAATTTCTGGGTCTTTCCAGTTGATGTCTTTGGTAAATCCCCGAAAACAACAGTTCGAGGAGCCATATAATGAGGCAGTGAATCTCTGCAGAACCCAATTATTTCTGCAGCAGTAACCTGATCATGTCCATCCTTCAACTGCACAAATGCACAGGGGGTCTCGCCCAGTGATCATCAGGACGCCCAACAACAGCCGCGTCTAGTACAGCAGGATGACTAAATATTACTGATTCTACTTCAATTGTGCTTATATTTTCGCCTCCTGAAATTATAATATCCTTAGAACGGTCTTTTAGCTGAATATAACCATCTGAATGCATCACTCCTAAGTCCCCACTATGAAACCATCCTCCCTTAAAGGACTCCTGAGTTTCCTGAATATCATTTAAGTACCCTGTCATGACAGTGTTTCCTCTCAGCATAACCTCGCCAATTGTCTTTCCATCAGCAGGCACACTTTTCATGGTATTTGGGTCTTTCACATCGACGCCCTCTAGGCCAATGTGATGCACACCTTGCCGGGACTTGAGTTTCGCTATCTCATTAGGAGGCAAAGCATCCCACTCTGGCTTCCATACACAAACTGTACCTGCAGTGCCAAATCCAAAAAGTTCTGTTTTAGCAGGACTTGTTCTTTTGATCTGAATTCTACCCGAACTTTACTGTATTTTTCTGATGAAACTGTTTTTTCGGATTATAAACTAAGAAGATTCCTATGAAATAATTGTCCTAGGATGTCCAATATATTTGTAATATGAATCAGCCACTGTACCTGGACCATAGGTCTCTGTCAATCCATACGAATGTGTCACAGAAAACCCGAGATTTTCCATTTTGAAGAGCACTTCCGGAGGAGGTGGAGCAGCGCCTGTCATCACCGCGACTTTGCCAGGAAGAGGCTTCTTATCATTAGCAGGACAGTTTATGATCATGGTAAGAACTGTAGGTGCACCTCCCATGTGGGTTACTTTGTGCTCTGCAATATTACTGAATATGCCCTTTGCAGTCACATTCCTCAGGCATACATTCGTGCCACCCTGAGCTGCGACACCCCACGTAAGGCACCACCCATTGCAATGAAACATAGGGACGGTCCATAAATAGACTGGCATTGAGTGCATCTCATTCAACAAGACAGCAGCCAACGAGTTTAAGTATGCACCTCGATGACTATACACGACACCTTTAGGCCTCGAGGTTGTTCCAGAGGTGTAATTCAATGAAATCGGTTCCAATTCATCTTTCGGAGAGTACACTTCAAAATCATGTTTACCTGACATAAGAAAACTCTCATACTCCAGTTTGTTTGCAGAAAAATGTGTTTGACTTACAGCTCCAATTGCTTGCTTATCGAGAACTAAGACAATCTTTGGAAGGCTATTAGTAGTTGTATTCTTGGACAGAATCTGAATAGCATTGCTGGCTATTTCAAAGAATTGCTGATCTACAAAAATGAGTTTTGCCCCTGAATGTTTAAGCAAGACTGATACCATTGCGGCGTCATGACGTACGTTCAGGGTACATAAAATTCCCCCGGACATTGGAACCCCAAAGTGTAACTCATATATTGCAGGAACATTAGGAAGCAATGCTGCAACCTGCAGATCCAAAAGATCATTATTCCAGGACTTAAAGGTTTAGTAAGACAAAATTCAAAATTAATGAGAATCTCTTTCACCTTTCAATTTTTCCACAAAGTAGTTATGAATCTCTCATAATTTTGATGAATCAGGACACATTTGGGGAACAGAACTTTAGTAAGACAAAATTCAAAATTAAGAGAAAAAAAATACATGCATACATAATTATTTGCAATAGCATGGGAGTGAATGAGTGATGGGACCAATGAACTGGAATTGAGGACTTAAGGAAATTCTAAGGAAAGTTAAAGAAAGTAGAAGAAGGGTTCCACAATGGAACTAATTGAGTTCCCTAACAGGAATACTAAGAAAGGTTTCCTAAGTGAAGCTTGACAGCAAGCTAAGAACACTGGCTTGGTCTGCGTTGAAGACAACAAGTTATATAAGAACTCGGCCTGCGAAGTTCCAGCAAGGAGCTGGAGAATAAAGGACAACAGGAACTTAGTCCTGGTCTGCGTGAAGCCCAAGTATCCTTACAACGATTGATAAGATAATCCAGTTTTAAAATATAAGTTTTTTTGTTAAGTTTATTTATCTAAGGATTATTGTAAATATATTAGGAAAGTTTATGCATGGAATTTATTAGCAGCGTGATGAAGCTAGGCAAGCTTTAAAAATGGAAAGTTTATAAAAGATAAGTTTTAATTATATGAAAAGATTTTTGAAAGATTTTATCTTATAGAATCCGGTTTACAAAATATTATTCTTTTCATAAACTATATCTTTGATAAGTTTTCTAAAAAGATTTTCTTCCAAAAAGATTTACATAAATGTGTAATTATGAAAACGGTAGTTTTATAATTTCTATCTTTTGAAAACCCTATATTACATGCGAGTATAACTTGTATATAAGGGAGAATTCATAATTAGCACAACTTTGTGAGCTTATGCGTGAAGAATCTGAAAAGAGCTCAAAGTGTAAGTTTGCCAAGTCTAAACTTGTCATATTAGTTTCGGATTTCATGTGTAGCTTTCCAATCACATATTAGAGTCAAAAGTTTGTATTGTTTTGGTATTGGGGGAAGAGTTAACACTACTAGAAATAGACCGATTTACGACAGAATCACTCCGACGGACCCAAATTTCTGCCGGAAATTTTGAATTTTCTGAGGAAATTTAACTCGTCGGAAAATTCCGTCGTAAAACGAACTTTCCAATGGAATATCCCTCGTAAATTTTCCAACGGAACTAATTTCTGTCGGAAACTAATACTTCCGATGGAATATTCCCTCGAAAAATATTTTCTGACGAAATATTCTGTCAAAAGTATTAATTTCTGACAATAAAAAAAAAACAGGGCTTTAGATCTGAAAATTCACGAAATAGAAAGAGAAGGGAGAAGAGAAAAGGGGGAAGAGAGAGAACAAAAGAAAGGGAGAAAGAGAAAGAGAAAGAGACCGGCGACCATCGTCGATCCGCCGCAACCACCGGCCTTACATCGCCGTGATTCCTTGGTCGCCGATCGGTAACTGTAGTGAATTTTGTTTTATTTTTTTAATTTATTTTTTTTCGGTAAACCCTAACCATCACCACCATGTCAACAGCCACCATCGGCCTTTCACCGCAACCACCGGTCGTTGACCGTCGTCCCCTTGTGACTTCTAGGCCGCCGCTCGGTAAGTAGTTTTGCATTTTTTGTTTTTTTTGGTTAAACCCTAACCACCATACCTTTTTCTACAGCTTCCCCCATTCCTCCTTCATCGCTGCGACCAGAACCACCACCACCTCCATCCTCCCGCCGTTCTGCAGCCGGTAAGTCTTGCCCTTATTTTTTTTTTTTGGAATAAAAACTGACACAATAAACCCTAATTAAGTTTCTAATTGTAATTATTTGTAGGATTTGTAGATTTACTTGGTTTGATTGTCAATAAAAAGTGCAGATCTAGAGGTTAGTGACATTATAAACCCTAAAATTCTTAGTTTAGTTTATACATGGCATGTTAGTGACTAATTGTATATAGATATATGTAAGTTTATCATTATTTTTAGTGTAGTGTATACATGTTTGTTGTATTTTATGTTTAAATATGTTGAAATATTTGAAATGAATGTGTTGTATAATGATATGTTAGTTTAGTTTAATATAATAATGTATGTTAGTTTAGTTTAGTTTAATATAATGTATGTTAGTTTACTTAGTTTAATATATATGTTTTATATAATGTTTAATATAATATTTAATAATTGTTTAATATATTTGTTTAGTTTAGTTTAATTATGATATATTTGTTTAGTATAATGCATGTGTCCTTTACTTTATATATTTTGTAAATGAATCATTTGCATAATCATATGCTTAGATACCCGTTCAAGGCATACACATTAGGAGTATGTCTTGAATAGTCCCCGGTTGGGACTGTCTTTGTACGCTTATTCTCACTTAGGTGGTGAATGTATGCCTTGTTATTGATTCTAGGGAATATCCTGCCTTCTCATTTCTCTACAATGTTCTCTGGGTACATATGTAGGTGTATCTAATCGCCTACATCGTGTACTTGGAGAACTGTAGGGAAATGCTGTCGGATTTTCCATAGATTTGAAAACCTGGCTTACATTCACTAGTGGGATTAAACGTACAAGGATGGGTTAGGTTGGAGTGATAAGGACCCTTGGACATCTTTTCAAATCTCATTTGCATTTCCATAACACTTTGATGGATAATAAATTTTAAATACGCTTTGTGACTAATGTGATTATACATATGCGTAAGTTGTGTAGAAGTTGTGTTCATGAAACGAACATAACGTAGCTGGATGTATGAAAGGAAGGTTGGGCTTTCTAATAGTCCATAGTTCGTGAAAGGGGTTGATGAATTCATTCAGTACGTCAAAGATCATCCCGAGAGTAGTAACCCGAATGAAGTCAGGTGTCCATGTTTTAAATGTAAGAACAAACGGCTTTGGGATGCGGAAACGGTTAAAATTCATTTGTATTGCAAGGGTTTTGTACCTAATTACTATGATTGGATGTGTCATGGGGAAGGGTTTCCAGGAGTTCCTGAACGGCGTTCCAATGAATATCGTGAAATGGTTTTCGATATTTTTGGTCATACTTAAGATCAAGGGCATTCTGAAACAGGCTAGTGTTTCATCAGAGGAGGAGCCTAATGCACAAGCTAAGCATTTTCTGGATTTGTTGAAGGCTTCTGAACAACCATTATACGAAGGGAGTTCATTGTCTGTGTTAGAGATGGCTGCTAGAATTACTAGTCTAAAGTGCGAGTATAATTTGCCGCAATATTTTTTGATGGGTTTGCTTCTTTGGTCAATGAAGCGATTCCTAACAACAACCATGTGGCCGACACATTCTATGAGGTGAAGAAGATTGTGAAGGGGTTGGAACTGCCTCATGAAAAGATTCATGCATGCCCGAAAGGATGTATGTTATTTTGGAAGGATGATGCTCAGCTATCTACATGTAGAGTGTGTGGCAGCAACCGATACAAGAAGACTTCTAAAGGTAGCTTAGTGCCTTTGAATGTTCTATTTTATTTCCCGATCACACCCAGGTTGCAAAGACTCTTTGCAACCAAGAACATTTCGGAGGAAATGACATGGCATTCGAAAAATCCTCGAGTTCAAGGCACAATGGCACACCCTAGTGATAGTGAAGCTTGGAAACACCTCGATACTTGCTTTCCAGAGTTTGCCTCCGAGCCTCGTAATGTTTGACTTGGCTTGTGTACAGATGGTTTTTCTTCTCATGGTAAGTTTGGGGGATAATATTCTTGTTGGCTTGTCATTTTGACCCCTTATAACTTGCCTCCCTCAAAGTGTAAGAAACGACAATTCATGTTCCTTTCGTTGCTCATTCCTGGTCCTAAAAACCCTTAGGGCAACTTGGATGTGTACATGCAACCGTTGATAGAAGAGTTGAAACAAGTATGGGAAGTTGGCGCAAATACCTACGATATTTCTAGGAAACAGAATTTTAATCTTTGAGCAGCCATCCTATGGACCGTTAGTGACTTCCCGGCTTATGGTATGTTGTTTGGTTGGACCACATTTGGTAAGAAGGCTTGTCCATATTGCATGGAGAAAAGCAAAGCATTTTGGCTCGAACATGGTGGTAAAGTTTCTTGGTTTGATTGCCACCGCTAATTCCTTTCGACTGATCACCCTTTTCGAAATAGTAGAACTGCATTCTGTAAAAACAAAGTCGAAAAAGGTGCACCTCCACACATCATGTCAAGAGAGGAATTGTGGGAATGTGTGAAAGACCTTCTGAAGGCTACAGATGGGCCTGAGGCACTTAAACGCCTAAAAAAAGCCAAAAAGGGGTGGTTCAAGCAAAGCACACTATAGGAGCTTCCATTTGGAAGCATCTGCTCATTCGTCACAACTTAGATGTCACGCACATTGAAAAGAACTTCTTTGATCAGGTAATTCACACTATAATGGATGTGAAAAAGCATACATGTGACACACCATTAGCTCGAAATGACATTGCCAAATATTGTAAACGGCTGCAGCTTCATCTTGAGGAGGATGATAGAGGAAAAGAGTTCATGCCAAAGGCTCCATTCGCTCTTGACAAGGCTCAGAGAAAAGTTTTGTGTGAGTAGGTTAAACAGTTGCGGTTTCCTGATGGTTACGCCTCCAATTTGAGCAGATGCGTAGATTTGCAAGCATGTAAGCTGCACGGAATGAAAAGTCAGGACTGTCACGTGTTCATGGAGAGGTTGTTGCCCACTGCTTTGAGGGAATTTCTCCCTTGCCATATTTGGAATGCGTAGATTCTTCCGCGATTTGTGTTGCTACACAATCACAGTTAGTGACATGGAGCGTTTAGAGAAAAACATAGCTGAGATCCTTTGCAAGCTTGAGAAGGTCTTCCCTCCTACATTCTTTAACTCCATGGAGCATTTACCTATTCATTTGCCATATGAGGGCAAGTTATGTGGTCCTGTTCAATATAGATGGATGTATCCCTTCGAAAGGTAAATCAAAGACCCTTTCACATCCTCTTTTTTACATCCCATTCATTGTCATGACTTGTTTATACATTTATATAACTATAATTGCAAGTTCCTCAATCACTTGAAACAAAAAATTGGGAACAAGGCTCGAGTTGAAGGTTCCATATGCAATGCTTATCTCACCAAAGAGATAGCAAACTTTTGCTCTAATTACTTTTAGGCGTCAGTTGACACAAAAACACGAGATCTCGGTCGAAATGTGATTGCTGACGTGGACTCCACAGTGGACAACGCTGAAATACCAGAGTTGTTCACGGTGGATAGCGGTCGTGTGTCAAATGAGGGTAAAACTCGGTTTTTAGATGAAAAAGAACTCGAGTGTGATCATTTGTTCGTGTTACGAAACACCGGCATTCTCGGTGAATACGAAAGGTATAATATGTTTAGGAATGAATTGTATTCAAAGTTATGAACAATTAAGATGATTACAATGTTGATTTACATTGTGTGTTTGACCTTGTAGGAAGTTTGAGGACTACATTCTTAGTATTCGTCCTTATCTGCGTAGAGAAGAAGTCATGGAGAAATATGAAGCTGAATTCTCTTATTAGTTTCATCACAAGGTGATATAAACGGTCTAACCGTGACATAATTATGAATTTTACATCTTGCACTTCAATTTATTCAATTCATGAATTGTGACGTTTATATTCAAAACGTTGATAGGTGGTTGAAGAGAAACCAAATTCGGATGTCCTGTGAACGTTGTGCATGCGTCCTTTCAAGCGTGTTCGAACTTGGAGGCAGATTTTTGTCGGTAGATTTAATTTCCATACATATGCCCATGGCAAGCACAAATCTACGATGAATATGGTGTGTGTGTATCAAGTGAGGATGGTGGAGAGTACTTCGGCATTTTAGACGACATAATTGAACTTGTCTACACTGGTTCCGAAAAAGAGTACAAGACTATTTTGCTTAAGTGTAGTTGGATGGATTGTGGTAGGGGAATGAACACACATGAACAATACAAGCTTGTCGAAGTAAATCATACTAAGAAATACCCCAAGTATGATCCCTTTGTATTATCTTACCAAGTGACTCAAGTTTACTACGCATCATACCCTAGCCTGAAACGGGATCGAGTTCATTGGTGGGCTGTGTTTAAAACACAAGCAAGGTCAGTGGTTGATGCTCTGGTGGACTTAGAGTTTTTGCAGGCACCATCCCCACAAGTACATGCAACACTTTGCCCACCGAATGATATTCCAAACTATGTCCTAGATGATGATGACGAAGATGATGACGACGGCTTTGTTATCTCAAGTGATGAAGATGATGAATCTAGCATCGACTCTAGTGATAGTGACGAGGATGATGACATCGATGTATTATTAGATGATAGTAGTGATGATTACAGTAGTGATAGTAGTGATGAGATTAATGAAGAGAAAAATATGTTAATCTCCTTTAAGAATTTGCTTGTTATTGTAAAATCAAAATATGACTTGGTCTTATAATAAATCATTACTTTTTGTATAAAATTTTATTACATTGCACTATACTTGTAATTTATAATATCATGTCATGTTACTAACAACTATTTCAGGTGGTCATGGCGGGGGGTAAAGATGAAAAATCGTCGAAGAAAACAAAGGGGAAAGGTAAAGCTCAAATGGTGATCGACGACGATGACGAAGAAATGGAGGAAGCGGAGGCACATGATTTGGGTGCCACTCAGGAGCCCGCCTTCACCCAACCACAAAATCAGACACAGCAACATTCAGAGTTGCTGGTATTAGACCCTACTATGCTCTGGTACGTACGTACATTTAATGAATTGGACTTATATTCTTATCTTCGAAAAATTAACCTATTTATTACTTCTAACAAGTTCTATATTACTTTTTGTTGATGATCATCTAATGTTGTTTCTCGTTTAATGTAGGTTTGATGATAACAAGGTGAGGAGTGAGGTCTCTGGTACGCTAACTGGATACTATCGAGACCCTTGGAGGAATTATGGAGAGGTTGATGAAGGAACGAAACAACACTGGTGGAACTTGTTCAACGTATGCTATTTTTAACTTAGTTAATACATGTTTTATTAAGTGTATTGATGTAGTTGTGTTTATAGCTTTTAAAGTTTATCATTCGTAGAAACAATTCACATGGGCAGCTCAATTAAACGAGCATGTGAAGCAAACTTTTGAAAGGAAGTTTGCAACTCGCCTACGTGACATGTTCTATACAGTCACACACAAGATGAATGGCGCCAAGCCAGGCTGGCTCAATGAGGAAGTCCACAAGAAGATGATGGATATTATAAGAAGTGGTCAGGCCAAAATAGGAAGAACAGAAGGAGCGGTTCCTTGGAAAATGTGGTTGAACCAACCCACTATCAAGGTTCTATGTCAGCTATACAACATGCAAAAAGGATGGTAAGTTTGTTTAATAGGCAAGTAAAATAGAAGGCATTTGTGTATTACTATGTAATGGTGGTGTGACATTTATAACGATGATTTTCTACATGTATAATCAAAGGCGGCGAAGAATCAAGGCCAGTTACCAACAGCTCTTGAGCTTTTTAGAAGAGGCACTTCAAGGATGTGCCTGAGAGAGGCACAGTGCCAGCCAACACCAAAGTAAAGCAAATTGCGGTAACAACTTCAATATAACTTAGAATCTAAACTTATTTGATTGATTTCATGAAAATGGGGTAAAGTAGAAGTCAATTAGGGTATATTTGGATGAAAATGTTCTTAAAACTTAGTTAATTGGTCATTTTTTGTGATTTCAAGCCCTATACGCCTAAAACTACCTATAATTGACATGTTATGAGAAAGAAAAAGTTCATTTGGTAAGAAATGAAGAAAATGTGCAAAGTAGAAGTCATTTAGGCCATATTTGGATTCATTTGGATGAAAATAGTTCTTAAAACTTAGGTAATTGGTTTTTTTTTTGTGTGAATTCAATCCCTATACACCTAAAACTACCTATTATTGACATGTTATGAGAAAGAAAGAGTTCATTTGATAAGAAATGAAGAAAATGGGCAAAGTAGAAGTCAATTAGGCCTTACTTGGTTCTATTTTGTTGAAAATGCTTGCTTAAACTTAGTAAGTTTCTCCTTTTCATATGTATATCTTGTAGGAGGCCTACCAGTAGAAGGTTGAAGAAGCAAGCACTCAAGGGATTCGAAAGAGTCTGAATGAGTTGTACTGGGAAACTGTGGGTGGTCGCAACAAGAAGGGCTGCGTGAAGGGACTTAGCCAAAGTGCAGAGTTGTACTATGGCAACCGAATGGGTCGATTTTTCACGTCTTCAAAGCAGTACACGCCTTCCGTTGTTTCTCAAATGCAGGATCAGATGGAGCATAGGGTGCAAGCTCTTCGCAGTGAAATTCGAAGTGAATTGGAAGTCGAGATGGAAGCCCGATTTCAATCCCAAATGGCCGCAATAGAGAGGAAAAACCAGGAGAAGTAGGATGAGTTTATGCGTCGTTTCCCCCAGCGACACATGTTCCACCATTCAACCTCAGAGTCGAGACCCTAGGGACGACCCGAGTAGTGGCGGAGCACGGCAGGGTATCCCGGCTATAGCTTAGCTTTTGTTTATGTAGTATGTACATGGACTTAATTTGGATTATGAGTAGTGGCGGAGCAGGGTAGGGTATCCCGGCTATAGTTTTGCTTTTGTTTATGTAGTATGTACATGGACTTAATTTGGATTATGTTTTTTATATATACATATATATATATACACACATATACATATACATATACATATATATATATATATATATATATATATATATATATATATATATATATACATATACATACATATACATACATATACATATATATACATACATATATATATACATACATATACATATATATATATATATATATATATATATATATATATATATATATATATATATATATATAAATCATTAATTTACTTTTATCTTGAATTAGGTGCAGAAGGTATAGGTTTCGAATGGTGGTAATTTCAAAAATACTCGATTAATTTGTTAAATTAGCCGGTGAAATTCTGACAGAATTTCTAATGGTATAATCCGCCGGAAGCAGGTTTTTTGTGACGGAAAAAATATTCCGTCGAAATATGGCCACGGATTTTCAGATGGACAATGCCGTCGAAAATCATATATTTTCCGAGGGAAAATAAATCCGTCGGAACTTTGCGACGGAAAAATCCGTCGAAATATTCCGAGGGAAATTTAATCCCTCGAAAAATACAGACCTTACGAAGGAATATTTCCGTCGAAAACGTATTTGATTACGACGGATTATTCCATCGGAAGAGGTATATACCGACGGAATTAATTTCGTCGGAATATTGCGACGAATTCTCATTTTAAGTCAAACCATGCGCCGACAGATCTAATTCCGTCGGAATATGTTCTTCCGACGGAAAAAGTTGAATTTCCTACAAAATGTTTCGCGACAGACCATTCCAACGAAACTCCGTCAGAAAGATGATTTTCGACGGAATTTCAAATGATTTCGACGGAAATTATCAGTCGAAAAACGGTCGTTTTCTAGTAGTGTAAGTGTATTGCATACATATTGTAGGCTTCAGGATTGAAGCTGAGTGTGAGAGCATTCAGGGAGTGATGAGTAAATCTAAGTCAGGGACTTAGTTTGGGTAGAATAGGGCTCTACTGTGTAGCAAGTTCAGAATGGAACTCGTGAGTAAATGTCTGATTATAATAGGTTGTAACTAGGAGAGTTTGCCCTATTATAGTGGAATGGTTTGGTGTGAAATCCCTTGGAGGGTCGAGGTTTTACTTCTAGTCGGGCCCTGGAAAGTTTCCTCGTAAAATCATATGTGTTTTACAAAGTTCCTTTTATATTCTGTTTTATTCCTGTAAAAGTAGTCACTAGGAACTCACATACAATTCACCCCCCTTTTATAGTGCTCGTCTCATCTAACAATATTGATACACAATTATTCTTGAAAGTTGTTAACCTTATAAATAAATTTTTTATACTGTATGTATTTTTTTACACCCATACTGTATGTAACGGTGGAAACAATTCGACAATAAATATTAACATGAATGACTTAACTAAATTAGTCGATATTAGTAATTCAATAAACTTGTCGAAAATGCAAAAAGTAAAAACAAGGTAAAGAGCACTCACCACATTGCCACGAGAGATGCCTAGCTGAGATAGAGCAGAAGCAAGCTTGGTGCACCTTTGTAGTGTCTCCCCCCAAGTGTACTGCACATCTCCGTAAACAATTGAAGGGCGGTCTCTATAAACAACGGCGGATCGCCGGAGGAAGCTGATCGGCGAAAGAGGCACGTAGTTGGCTGGGCAACGGACTACTTCCATAACACAATGAAAGTTAACACAAAATCACAAGATGTAAATGCTATGTATACATGAAATTGGTATGTATGTGGTGTACAAATGTTACATATTTGAAGAAAGATAAGAGGAAGCCTGGTTGTGTGGGCCGTTTAGTTTTTTTTCTAGGGCTGTATGATGACTTTGTATCACTATCATGTCCATCAGGTATCAAGGTATCAATAAAGTATGTGGGGACTATGCAATTATTAAAGGGATGGTGATCATGTAACTAAAAGGTTTTTTTTTTTTATTTATTTATTTATTTATTTATTTATTTATTTATTTTTATTTATTTATTTTTTTTCTTTCTTTTCAGCACAAAAAATTAATTAAAGACTTTTAAAGTTATCCTTATATTCTACAAAAGTTATTATTTCCTAACATAAATTTAACCCTCAAAAAACATTTATTGGGAGTGTTTGGTATGAATATTGGAAATGAAATGGAAAGGAAATAGATAAGGAGAAGGAAAGGAATCATTTAACCGTTAAATTACCTTTTCATTTGTTTGGTTTAAACATGAAAAATAATCACCTAAATCTAATTCTATTTATTTTTGTTTGAGAAAGGTAAGGGTAATTGTTACTTTAGCTTTTAGAGTAGGTAACAAATGAGTGGAAACCATTACCCTTACGCTTTGTTTGAATAGCAAATAAGCAAGGAAAGGAAGGGGAGGGAAAGAGGAGGAAGGGAAGGGAAATGAAAGGGAGGGGGAGGTGAGCTCTATTTTCCCTCCAAATCTCTCCAAATTTGGAGGGATTATGCTTATTAAAGAGAGAGGGAAAATGAATCCCTCCCTCTCATTTCCCTTCCTTCCCCCAATCCTTTACCCAAACAAGAGAGTTTGTCCCCCTCCTTTCTCTTCCCTTCTTTTCCTTCCATTTCCTTCTATTCAAACAAAGTGTTAGGTAATGGTAATTGTTACCCAATCCTTCTAACCAAATACTTGGTAACGGTAATGATTTAATTGAATCCATTTTCAATTCTAAAAATACTCTTATCAAACATGCTCATAATGTATTAGAATAATCATATTAACCTTCGTAACATGTATACATTAATAATTACACATTAAAATACAATCAAACTCATTACAGATTAAAAATCACCCTTAAAGGGGTTAAAGTTACCTTAAAAATTACTTAATATTAAAGTTACCATTAAATTGACAGTTTTATAATAAAATTAATATCAGTCCGCCGTATACAAGAGTTATTGTTTTTTCAGATACTGTCTTCCATTTTATTTGTTTTCAACATATTTCCTTGACCGTAAAATGCTAATGGTGTAAAGAAACAACAAAAAGATATTTAAGTGATGATACGAGTCATACGAAGGATAAGAATATTGATGTGACAGATAAGAGAATGAGAACTCTTTAATAGATCTAATTCACATTCATTTATGTATATTACTAATATTAGTGATATTATGATTGTTTTAATATATTAAAAATAAAAAAAGTTTACTATGTTATAATAAAGGTTATTATGTTAAAATAAAAGTCATTTGTGTTATTATGAAGGTCATAAGAAGTTAATTTTGGTAGTGAAATTTTTAATATACTAGTCAATGTGAATAATAAAGGTCACTATATTAAAATTATGGTATGTATATTTAAAATACAATTAATTTCACATGTATGGATCTCGAGTCCACATTAATATTATAGTTTTTGATTAAAAGAAAATTTGAAAATTTGAGATTCTTAACATAAATAAAAAAATTGTTAGACCTAAAAAAAAAAAAAAAAGGGGTAGGAAATTGAATTTATCTTGATTGCAACATATTACATATCTCCTCCATTGAAATTTTCTGAAGATTGCAATCGAAGACAATAAATGTGGAATACGATGTACTCGTATTTGGCAAATTGATGTAAAAACAATAATCTATCTATAGAAAGCTGGAAGAACATATGTATAACTGTATAAGATTCAACCAAAGTATCTCACAACCTACATTAGTTAGGATAGGCCGTATGCAAGCTTCACATTAGGTTGCGCGAGATCGGGTACAAATATGATATGGATACAAAACGAACGCATTAAATCACTTATTTAAAAAAAATAAAGGGACATGGATACAACAAAGTACAAATCATAAAATATATCAAAGAAATAGAATTTTATAATTTAATTATTTTTTAAAGATCTTGTTAATGAACGCTTCTGAGACGTTAGATAACCCTTTAAAATAGTACCTAAAATGATATTAGTTTAAGAATACAAAAAAATAAATAATAATATATGTCCAACATCGTTGGTTTGATGGAGGAGACCCAACGATAAAAAGAGGAGGACGAGCTGAGATATAGTGAATAAAGAGAGAGGGAGGGAGAATCAATAGTGATATTAGTGAAGCTAGAGAAAGTAAGTTCATCATAAGAGTAAATGCAAAAAAAATACTTAGTATCTAAGATTAAGAAAACCCAAAAAATATTTACATGTCATGTTGAATAGGACGTGGTTTTTTAGTGAGTTGAAACGTATTTAGGTGTGTTTGTCCAGGTACAGATACAACAGTTGGATGATGTGTTCATGTTTTGTAGGTTTCAAATACTTTGCATCAAGGTTTCAACAAGAGTCTCATAGAGGAAACTATATATCAGAACCCATGTGAGGTATGTTTGGTTGGAAACAAAGAGCGAAACACAATCTTTGACTATAGTGTGAAGGATGGTGAAGTGTGGTGAAGGTAATGTGCCATTTAGGAATTTGAAAAGGCCACAATTAACTACTGTGGCTTTCATGTGTAACTTTCGGTTACTCCATAGTTAGTTCCTAATTTAAGAGGGCAAAGAAGCTTTAATGCAAACTACTACGGTATAATAATCATATAAAAATACTAGCATAACCAAACAAAGCTTGGTGAAGTTGGTAGAGAACTCACCTTGTGATTTTGAAGTCAAGCCCCATCAACTACATATGCTTGAGAGTAGAGGGATTCCCTTACCTTCCCCCTCTAATCTCAAGCATTAACCTGCAGAGCTAGACTGACTTTACCTATGAAAAGTGTCTGTTTAGTAGGATCCTTCATTTTACCTAATGAAAAAAAAAGTAAAAAAAATACCACCTTCGTTAATACCTTAAAGTTGCAGATATAATTAACGGAGGTAGTATAAAAATACAAGTAACATACGAAGTATAGTTTTTAATGGACAAGATCTATCAGGCCCAAAAGTAGAAATTAAATTCCTAGATTTAGGATCAAATTGGATCTCCTTAGGTCCATGGTCCATTTTATTTGTTTAGATTAGACCAATTTTTAACAACTTTAATTTTCATTTCTTTTCTTAGTGAAAAACAACTACTCTACTCCAAACGATGGTCCAAATTTTAGTTGGAGCAATTCACACGTCATAATAATGGTGCAATTCATGCCTTGTATTTTGTCTGTCGGAATCTTCTATTTTTAGGCCTTCATTGCTTTATGCACGCCCTCAAAGGCTCAAAGAACTATTTTTTATGATTGTAAAAGTATGAATTGATCAACAATCAACTCATATGATATTGTTGATGTCAAAACTACTAAAATATCTTACCATAAACAACGAGAGGTCAAGACTCAAGAGTTCTACTTTGTATTTATAAATGCTTTGATTATAGACATTGAAATATATTACGCTCATATAATTAGTTATACAATTAAGAAGAGGAAAAAATATTTATCAAATTTTAAACTTAACTAGCCCACTATATACGATCGTTAATTATTTCATCAGAAAGACTTGCTAAGATGGACCAAATATTTAAAGGTAATTTTATACATGTTTTCATAATAAGAAATTTTTTAACAATAATTAAACATGGCATAACCACACTAACTAACTAAGTCATCAGAGAGAATGCATCCGAAAGAGGAGGTACTTGAATGATGTTCATCCTGGAATTTTGACAGACTCCGTATAGGTTAACCAATCCGCAGCTCTATTTCTCTCCCTATATACACATGCGTTAAGGTTACATCCCAATCATTACTTTTTTATCATGCGTTAAATTTTTTTTATGCTTAGCTTATAAATGGTCCAAACTTTTATCTTCTCCTCTATGGAACTAATGGAAGTATGATAGCCTGGACTTTTTTCTTTTTTGTTTTCTTGATAAGAAGCATAGACTCATTTTCAGTATTCTATCAAAAATTTGATGATGTTCACTCAATTACTGAATTACATACCAATCTATATATCAATATGATATCACACATTTTTATCATAAATAAATTTTGTACCCATGTAGTTAAAAGTGTCAAAACTGATCTGACTCTAAACAATCCTACCTAACCTAATCTAGTATTTGATATATATATATATATGTCTATACAAACAAAATAATTTAGCATGACTCATGTTTAAAATGTCAACTCAAACAACTCGACAGATGATTTGAATTGACACCTCTACATACTTAACTTTAGAATCACATGGTACTTTGAAGTATCATATATTTGGTTGCTAAACAGCTTTAGTAGTGGAAGTATGACATAATATACATCATTTAAAACTTAAATTTTTTTAATTTTTGTGCTTAGTATTTATGTATGTTCCATATTAGGTTATGGAATAAAGCTTTATCTATCAAAGATCACTAATATTAGACAAATTTTCTCAAACCAAAATGGAACCAAAAAGAAACATATTACATAAAAAATAGAACACAAACTTTCATATGTGGTTGGCCACACCGTACCGTGTAACTAACCATTATAGGGGTTACTTTGTTAGTGCTATAGGGGTTACTCACTCAGTCTAGAGTTACTAAGTTGGTCAGGGGTTACTCGGTCATGGGTTACTTGGTCGGTTAGGGGTTACTCGGTTGGTCAGGGGTTACTCACTCGATCAAGGGTTACTAAGTCGGTCAAGGGTTATTCGATCAGGGTCGTTACTCACTCGGTCAGGGGTTATTTACTCAGTCAAGGGTTACTAAGTCGGTTAGGGGTTACTTGGTCGGTCAGAGGTTACTCGGTCGGTCAAGGATTACTTGTCGATTAGAGGTTACTTGATGTGTGTCAGCTGACCATACGATATGACTAACCGCATACAAAAAGTTGCTGAAAATAGAAACATTCCAACAAATAGATGATGAATTTGGAGGTAGCCGACTAGCCGTATATCACTAGATTAGGCAGTCACTCTAAATTATCGACTCAATCCAAGTGTTAGATTTTATATTTTAGTAGACTAACAAGTATGAGTTATATATTTGTGATGATGCGTGAATATCGTGGCACCATATATATCGGGCTTGGTACATATTTTATTAGCTCCTTGTTTAATTGTAAAGAATTCTCTTTGAAAAGTCACCGTCCATATAAAAAACTGTAAAAGTATTTCATATGTCTCAATTTACTTTCATGATTTCTTTTTCCATTAATTCAAAATTTCCCTGTACCCCTTTTCTTACTTTTCCTTCATCTAAGTCGGTCCTACGATATTTCACCTATATATTTCATTTTCCCATTTAATTTCACTTTAATTAGAAATATGCTAACTTAATGTGGAACAAGAAATACCTATATGAGAGATGAGACCGTCCCTTCATCACTTTTCTAACAAAAAATATATAATAATAAAAATTTAAAAATAAACTTAATTGAGATGATAGGTGAGGCAGTTAAGATGATAATAAGTTAGAACCGAAGTTGTGGTTTCTACTTACAAATATAAAGAGTGAATCTATATATATATTCTCAATAACACTAGATTCACTTACAAATCAGAATAGGACACATAAATGTGGATGATTAAAAAGTGGAGTGGTTAATTAATGGTTTTGTTGATGATGGCAAAAATAGCATACTTTTAGGACATATAATTTTTTTAAAAAAAATAGTAAGGGAGACCCTGACTAGACCTTAACTCTCACGGTTTTTTTAATTCAGTATTTGCGGGCCTGATACTTGGGAGTAGAGGGAAAGGTAAGGGAATTCCTACTCTAATACCATCACTTGGCAAGATTCGAACCCTAAACCTCTAAGATGTAAGGTAAGAGTCTTACCAAGTGAGCCAACACTTAGTTGATACTTTTAAGACATGTACTATTGTGAAAAAAAGGACATGTATTATTAATTTGGACATACATCATACATGATTATGTGTTGCTACTATATGACATAAGCACGAATGAAATATTTTAATATGACAAAGCTAGGTTAGGTGGACCTTCACATTTATACACTTCCTCAGTAACCTCCTATTCATTATCCTCATAATCAAACTAATTAAGCGAGATTATTGTGTAATTAGTACTGTTAATAATAGAAGAAAAAGATGGAAAACGAAGTTTGTATAGGAGAATCAAGAAGAGAGCTCCTTTCTCCTTTGCCAGACGTAGAATCAGTGGTTATAACTGAGTTTAACGATGATGTGTTGCCATCATGGAGACTCAGTATAAGCGAGTTTCAACTTCCCAAACAAACTCATCCTTCCTTTCATCCCTTACTATGCCTTAATCCTACTCGTCGTAAGTCTCTTTTCCTTTCCTTCTAAAAAAAATTTACATGATTTGTTTTTATAAGCTTTTTGTACGTGTATTTTAGTTTTAATTTTTCAATACGTATTGGATTAACAGTATTCAATGGTTCCAAAAAATTAGTTCACACATGCCTTGCATCTAATTGGTTAGTTGTTGGATCCACTAATCATTCTAATAGTTGCACTCATTATGGTTCATTCCCTTCGTTTATAGACCATTTTGTAAATTGTGGTCTAAGCATGATCCACATCTTAATTATGTGACATGTTTCCTTTAAATAAAACTACATGACCCTTTTCAAGTCTTGACCTACCTTTTTACATTGTTCCATGACCCTCACCTTAAGCTTCGTGCAAATAAATTCATACTCTCGACTTGTGCTCACAGATTAGTTTAATTTTGTATCAATTTGACTTATTGTCATCCTTAAAACCGTTTAGACATTTATATGTAAAATTTCTATTTTTAACATAAATAAAAACTTTAATGGAGTTCATTATTCTCCAATTCCTATCTACACTCAATCAAGTTAAAGAAATGAAAATTATGTCTTTATATTAGTATCAATTAAGACCTATAGAGTAAATTTTCAGAAATAAGAAGTTTATTGTTATAATTACAAATAGACATCAAAAGATTGACACACCTGTCAAATTTCTCACTCAATCAAATACTTCGTATTGAATTATACTCAAAGTTGAATAGTTTGAAACTAACCCAACCAATTTTACTAGAAAATTTAATGTAACTAGAGTTGATCATTTGGTAAAGCTCTAATATTATGATCTAAATTAAACCAGACCAAAATAACCTTCAAGTTAAATCTTGTTTTTATTACCCGACCTAAACCAATATGACCAAATTGAATAAGATAATTAAGAATAATTAAATGAATTTAATTAAAAAGACCCATTCATCACTTCTATTTTAGTGCCTCCATAAAGTCCACAAGTTATAGATGAATAGAAAACTACATTATTGGAACTTTCCTTATCAACAGCAAGGATCATGCACATTACTACGTTAGTAGTCATTGGTGCATTGTTGCTGCTATATATTGTTTACTTGCGTTATTATTCTTCACACTTCATTTTCTGCTCCAATACTTAACTCGATTAATTTAAACAATTAATCTTCGATTGGATTTTAATTGATCTTCACAACAATCTAATAAATTTTTTTCCATTATATAATTATCTCCAGATAGTTTAATTTTTGTTTCCAGCCAATGGGTAGCAAGAATTGCCATTACATAAGTTGAGCCAATCACCAAATAGAAAATAAAAAAAATGCAAGATCAAGTAAATATTTCCTAGCACCAACGACTGTATGTACCTGGTAGGAAACAATTAATTAAGTTACCATTTTGCTCATTAGCTCACAAGGTACAAACAGTAGATAAAGAAATATTGTTGGTTTATATACTTTTATTACGGAGTATTATATATAAAAGTACAACCAATTATACCTAGAAAATTAAATTAGTACTCGTATAATAGATTGTTTCAGGAGTTATTCTTTCATTTATTTAGGCCAACATCAATTTTATTCAGTCCTGTTTTTTTTTTTTTTTTTTTTTTTCATATAAGTAGTTTATAAAATAAATAAAAAAGTACTCAGTAATAATATTTTTTACCCAATAATGGTCCAACAATAATGCCAAAACAATCAAAACAAATAGATCCTCTACGAAGCAAGTGTTACCTTTGAAGACCAGGAGGGCCTGACGATTCTAATCTTTACTCTTGACAGGATAATGGTTCAACCCTAATGCAGGAGCCCAATTATAATGCCATTTATATAGAGAAGATATACAACATACAAAAGATCTATTTTGAATGAAAAGTTTGTTCCTTTACATATATTATATTTTTGTTACGCACCTAATAATTCTAGACTTAGTTATTCTATCAAAGTTCCCTGATGAAAAAAAAAAAAAAAAAAAAAATTCTCTTAAGTCTTTAAGGATATAAAAGAAAATTTGCCAATTGTAGCGATTTAAAGTGTATAGTTTGTAAATTGAAGACATTTAAAAAGAAAATTACAAATTGCAGCCCAAAAGTACTAATAACTTGTTAATTAAATTCAAAAAATGTATTGATTTGTGTGCAACTATTTTTTTTGTCGCAAAAACGAGGTACTTAAGTTAATTTTTTTGCCAATTTCGAGCTCAATTGTTAATGACTAAAATGGCTCCAAAAATCTTAACGGAACATTTTTTGACACACAAAACAAGAAAAAATTAGATTGGGTGGCAACTTATAAGTTATTAGTAGTTTTGAGCTGTAATTTGCAATTTTTTAAATGACTGCAATTTGTAAAATATAAACTTTAAATGAATGTAATTGACAAATTTTCCAGATATAAATAATCACGAGTATAAAAAATTCAAACAGAAGAACAAAAAGTGTTTAAAGTAGAAAATTAGAATATATAATAAATGAATATAATATAACCAAATAAATAGGTGACATATTAGGTAGTTGATCGCGTAAAGCATCACCCACAAATTTGATTCAATCCCCCAAGTGGCCAAGTCATCACATACATTACACTCAGATATTCCCCGACTCCTAACATGTCGATTTAAATCAAATTGATAAGGTATCTATCAAATACGAGTGAGATTACCATCCCTAGCCACCACCCGATATCCACAAGAAAGAATCCAACCCTACGATACGATGCATTCACAAGTCAATTTATGAAAGAGGGAGAATCAAAATGTTGTTACCATATAATTAGGAGGCATACAATTCACAACTTTATTTGCGCACGAAGCTTCGTTGTTACGTGTAACTATCATTGGTATATCAATATCTTTCACTCAACACATACATACACACACTAACCAAAAAGTAAAGACGTTAAGTTTCCTGGTTTACCTATTTTAGTCTCTTTACTGTCGTATCGTATGAGAAAAAGTTTGTGCAACTCTTAACAACAATAACAATAATAATATGGCGGAAGCCGAGTTAGACGACGCCGAGTCATGGCGACTCAACCTCGACTCGTTCCGACTGCCGGAAACTCGTCCTCCTTCCATCTCTCGTTTTGGCCGCCTTTTCCGTACACGCAGTGAGCCAACCCTTTTTATTTTTTCCATTTATTACAATTTGCATGCTATTTTATGTTTATTATTTTTAAATTGTTAGGAAGATTGTCATTGCATAATTTCTTTTTAGGTATAATGTGATTGTATATGTGTGGAATGTGGATATTTTTTCATGTAAAGTTGTACAAAAAACCTAAGATGCTTTATAGGGGTTTGTTAATTTTAGTAATTTTACTGTTCAGCTTTAATTTGTTTAATTCTCATTGTTTAAGAGATGTGTATATGTTCGACTTGTTACGATCATACCTTGATGCCTTGATTGAATAATTCTAATTTGTACTCGTAATTAATTGTGGTATATGTTGTTCCAAACCCTTATTATTATGTACGACTTTATTTGTTTGGAATTAGTTATCACATAACTAATATTGAAAATTATATCGGTGTGGAAGGAATCACTACTAAGAGGTCTTATTTGTGATGAGTCGAAAACGGCTTGATTGGATTGTGCCCCCTATTCTGAGCTATTGGATGGTGCCCCTTTTTCCAAGCTCTACAAAGTAACTTAATTAAATGGAGAGGAATTCGTTCCCAAATAATCGCTACACTTTTGTTTGTGAGTAGTGTTTCTAAATACTTACAACACTTGTGTTTGTAATTAGTATTAATTTTGGGAAGATTTTTGGGGGCACCTGAAAATGAATAGGTTAATGTGTAAGCGAGTTAATGGGAGTATTTATAGTTAATTAGGGGGAGAAAGATTAATTTAAAAATTAGCTCAAGTGGATACGTGAGAGAGCAACAATAATAAATTATTGTAAGTAGAGTTACTTGGAGAGACACAAAAACATAATAGTAGTCTATAGTAACATAATAGAAAGTTTGCAAGTATTCAAAATAGACGAAAGAGACAAGTGTCGTAAGTATTTAGGAACTTATGAGGTATTTTATTAGGTGTTAGAGCACATAGGTGGGAGGATGTGCAACCTTTGGATCTTCATTATAGACAAAATAGAAGCTTATATGCCTTTGGATTAGTATTGTCTTGGACATGGTCAATTCTCCTATTATTGAATATAGAAGCCTTCTTAGGCTTATTAAATAGAAGGTCATATGTAGGAGAGCCATTTCGATACCCGAACCAAAGTGTAGTTAATAGTGTAATCTAAAGTAGTAATATGATTACAAAAAATAGACAGAGGAAGTATATCACTATACCATAGATAGAATTATCTTCTCATTTCCTTATTCAATGTCTAATTGAATAAGGAAAATGTGAATCAGGTTGTCATAAACTGCATCATATGAATATATATGATATAGTCTTTGACAACTTGATCTATGTCTTGTATTTGACTATGTAAGACTTGGATTTTTTAAGTAGCACAAAATCAATTAAACACAAGGATCTGTCAATCTTTTTTCTTCCTATATTAGTGAATATATAAGCTCTCGTCTGTCTTCTACATATAACTTTGCATTAAATGAAATGTGATCCAACCATCAAGCATCTCTACTTTCAATCATAATGCATTCAACAGTACAATTACATGCTCTAAATACCTAGGAGACCATTTCAATTTGTCCAAGCTAAGTGAGTTGGATCACATTCAATCAAACAATTTCATTTTTGTGAGGATTAGTAAGGATCAGCAACAGCATAGCAATTTGAATGAATGGATTTGACAGCATGAAGTTAACAAAGGGAACAAAATGAGGCCAATGTCATGGTTTTGTGACTTTGTTCCAATATCTTTTCTTATATTTTTGGCAGGGAGACAAGGAAAAGTTGCCGATTATTACAAGAAGCAGGAAAGACTGTTAGAAGGCTTCAACGAGATGGAAAGCATTAATGAAACAGGTTTCTTCCCTGGAAGTTTGACAGAGGTCAGTCACAATTTTCCTTACTTTGCAGAAGATTTTTCCTGTTTCTTAGTCCTAGAATTTATTGGAGGGTTAAGTCGGGTAAAAGACAAGGTTCCTATATGAATTTACAGAGGTGGGAAAAGTTCAACAGAAACTGCCTTTGGTACTTGATATAGCAGGTCGGTTGAAGAGGATTGTCTTATAGAAAATGTATTGCATTTAAGTAACACAAATGCTTAATGATAGTAGTTAGCCTTAAACAACTGCATTACCCCAAGCAAAATCATTTACATTGAAAATTCACCGTTGATGGGTTTGGGAAGGTTTAGAAGTACTCCATCTTATGGGTTTAGATTACCCTATAGATTAGTCATGTTCAGCACTGATGAGAGCGAGCATATTCTGAAATGAAAATGGTGCAAAATTTAATAAAAAAAACAAAAGGTCATGTTGAGAAAGCATAGCGCTTATTAGATATGAATATATGATTATATGAGTGAGTATTGGACTATAAAAATAACGTTGCAATGTTTAGTGGACTATGAAATGAAGTTTTGTATTACTGTGAGATTAGGATCCTACTGATTATGCAGCCGTGAATTTAATTTGTCTTATATTTTTAACTTTTATCCCTTTGGGATCTGTTAGTTATGTTCTTGTATGAACTTCTCAATTCCTTTCAATTACATCATGAACCTGAATCTAGAACATGAGCAGCACGGCTTTTGAGCAGTACCTTTATACTTAAAAATGCATCATATGCTTTTGAGCAGTACCTTTATACTTTCAATTTTTATTCTTCAGGATGAGATGAAGCAGCTTGCAAAAAGTGAGCGACTGGCAATTAATATATCGAATGCAGCCAATGTTGTTCTTTTCCTAGCCAAGATATATGCATCCGTAGAAAGTAGATCATTGGCAGTCATTGCATCAACGTTGGATTCACTTCTTGATCTTTTGTCGGGATTTATTTTGTGGTTTACTTCTCATGCCATGAGAAAACCAAATCAATATTACTATCCGATTGGGAAGAAAAGGATGCAACCAGTGGTATGTTCTTATTTCTTATGCATTATTCAACAAATATGATTTACATCAACTTCAACAAGGATATTTTCTGCTTCATCTTATATGACTCCTTTGTATAACGTGTAATACATCAGCTTACTTTATCAATTGTATTTTTATGCCTAGCTTCAAGTAACTCTTGATGAACATTTTATGCTCGATAACTATTAACCTACCCACAGTTTGTCAATTACTGTTTTCGGATGGCATCTCCTATACCTTTACGTATATCCATGTGTATTTCTTGCTTTTGATAAGTTTGATTTCATCTCTTGTGGATGATTCAGGGAATTATAGTTTTTGCATCGGTTATGGCTACGTTAGGACTACAAATACTGCTGGAGTCTGCTCGTGACCTCGTTACTAAGGTATGTTGATTCTATTTATTGTCTGATATACAAACTTCCTTATTGTCATGAATAAACTCTATTCACAAGATTTGAAAAGAATGAACTGCTTAAATCAACTTTCTTCTCTAGGGTGTTTAATTTCCGAAACCTTACTAAATGATATCTAGGCAAAAGTAACCATCAATTGTTTTGAAAGTAGCAGAGCAATTTGGTCATTAAGTGTGAAGTATGGAGTATTATATTAATGTCTACAGTCCACTTCAGAAGAGGGTCATAATCATTCTTGTGATCTTGTCTGCATACCCATGGTATCTTGCCTCAGTGTATACCCTGCCTATCCTCAGAGTAGGTCCCTTAACCTTCACTTCGATACAATATGTACTTCCTCTGTTCCTTATTAGCATTGCATACAATAGTGATATGGAGATCAAGAAGAGTAAAATCGTAGAGAAAAAATAGTGGTTGAGCTGGTATAGGGTTAAATATGGAGAAAAACTGGAGAAAATGGTTACTGTACTATTATGTAGCACTTAATATGGGACTTCCCAACGAGGTACTTAAAGGGACGAAGAGAGTATCATGGAAAACTGCATCCATGTTGCATCTGGCCACATTAAATCGAGCATTTGAGTGCATTCAGAATTTGTAGTTTTAGTGCAATTTATTAACTTACATGTATTGTGTTATCTAGAGGCTTATTTGTTTGCCATTCTTGCAGACGGGGCCTAAAATGAATCACACACAAGAAATGTGGATGATCGGGATTATGGTCTCTGTAACAGTAGTGAAGTTTTGTCTTATGATCTACTGTCGTAGATTTAAAAATGAGATTGTTCGTGCCTATGCTCAAGATCATTTCTTTGATGTTGTTACAAACTCTATTGGTCTGGCGACTGCAGTTCTTGCTGTTCGATTCTTTTGGTGGATTGATCCAACCGGTGCCATAATTGTAAGTTAATTTAACACCACCACTTTTTCTTTCTGCACAACTAATTGCTACAAAATGGTAGTTAGAGCTAGCAATTTCTAACCTGGGAGTCTGGCGCAACCCGACCAAAAATCAGTACTAAACATCTGAGGAAAAACCAACCTAACACGAGCATTTTGTATATAATGCAATTTGATTATTTAAACACAACAAGAAATTAAACATGAGTACAGATTATATGATCCACTTAGCCAAATTACCAACTGAGAAAAAGCGAGTAAATTATCAATATTCTACTTTATGCTTTCTTACTGAAAAGACTTTACTATTTCTTGGAACTTTTCTGCAGATTGCATTGTACACTATCAGTACATGGGCAAGAACTGTCATTGAGAATGTCTGGTCACTGATCGGAAGGACTGCACCACCAGAGTTCCTAGCCAAGTTAACATATCTTATATGGAATCATAATGAGGAGATAAAGCACATTGACACCGTACGAGCATACACGTTTGGTACACATTACTTTGCAGAGGTTGACATTGTGCTGCCGGAAGATATGCTTCTGAACCAAGCACATAACATCGGTGAGACACTCCAAGAGAAACTCGAGCAGCTACCTGATGTAGAGCGAGCATTTGTGCATATCGATTTTGAGTTCACCCACCGACCAGAGCACAAAGCAAAAGTTTGAGGATCCTAGAAAAAGACTTATTAAAAAAGCTAGGAATTTTATCAAGTACTATCAGATGAATTTTTCCATGTTTATAGGTAATACTGTGCACGGTTTTATATACTGTAATAATAATAATAATATCAGTTGTTGGAAAATTCCTTTCGATCTTTATCTGAGCTACTAGCCTACTAGTACATGGTCACCAATTCACCAAGGGATATCTGTACATTAGTTATCTTGAATTCCTGATATGTGATGACTGATTCATTTGGAAGAAAAAACCAAATGCAAGATTTTTGTGATTTATGTTTTTTTTTTTAGGAAATTTTAGAAAATAACACCACAAATTTCTCAAAAAATGGATTATAACACCACATAATCTCAAACTTTTATTATAATACCACAAAAAAAAAACCCAAAAATTGGATTTCACCACCATCTAATGGATTTTTGGATGGAATCCGTTAATAGGGCCCACTCTGGACACGTGTCAATAAGACATTGGTTAAAAAAAAGGATCAATAAAAAGGAAAATTAAAAAAAACAGAAAAAAAACCTAAATTCTAACCTAGTCCAGCCCCACCACCGGTAATTTGGACCTCCACTGCCAACAGCCTAACTCCAGTCGCCGGAACCCCCTACCCCTTGGCGAAAATGATGCAAAGGAGGTTGGCCTACAATTCCAGCGAGCTCAATCATTTTGTTCACTGGTTTTTAGGTGATGCCATTGAAAATCCACTCTCGGCGGCTTCTCTGTCTACCGGTGGCACCTTCCGCCCTACTGGGATGATAGAGTTTGGGGAGGTTCCTATTGACGCGTCTTTCTCTCCTATTCTATGCCCGGCCGGGGCTGAGAATGTGCATTTTCGTCCTCTCATGAATGTCCAGGCTGATGAATCCCTTTTTGTGGACAATCTGCTGCAGGGTGGCACTTTAGCATACCATCTTACTCAGGGTATCAGGCTGCCTGTTGACTCCACCAGCAGTTCTGTCAGTCTCCCGGCTGCCACTTCTTGCCATGACCTCTAGAAGGTTTATTTTCTTTATTTCTATTCTTCCATCCTTTATCGCTCTTCTATCTTTATTACTTATCGTTTTTTGTTCTTTGTTATTTTGCAACTCACCAAGTCTGTTGGGGACTTGGCTAATGCCTTGCTTTCTGTGGAGAGGGAATATCAAAATCAGAGTGCTTCTTTGGCTGAGAAGGACAAGGAGATTGAGCGGGTATGCTCTGAGAAGGCTGCATGAGCTAGTGATCTGGGTCCCCAGAAAGAGAAAGCGGATGCCCTTCAACTTCAGCTGGAGGAGTTCCAGCCCCTTAGGAGAAAACTGGAGGATTGTCAGAGGGAGCTGGATTCTACCCAGACCAAGGTGCAATAATTGGAGGCCGAGGTGGCTTGGTTGCAGGCTGAACAGGATGCTAAGCTTAGTACAATTATGAAGGAAGCACTCAAATCCTTTGCCCTTTCGCCTGTTTTTGCCAAGCTGCTCATTGATCGTCATGATAGGGTTTAGGAGGCTGCAACCCGTTCTGTGAGTCATTTGTATGGGCCCAATGACGAGCAGCAAGCTCGCTTTTAGACCCTTTGGGCTATGGTTAACAACGATGGGGATGCTGAGCAGTATAACTTCCCTGCTGATCATCCTCATGTTATTCATTGCAAGGTCATCCCCAACCATGATGTGCTGAACTTTGTTGTGCCCTTATGCCCCGATGTTTCTGCCGCCATTGGAGTTGAGACTCTAGCTGATGAGCAGTAAAGGTTTTGGCGGCTACCCCCCCCCCCCATACAACAGTGGTTCTTCTAAGTTTCTATCAGCTAGGTCTATAGTTACTAGGTAGTATTGTATGTTTATCTTTGGGGTGTATAGCCGCCAAAGATTCTATTATATGTGTGTTTGTACTTAATACTTTTTATTTCTCCCCTGCTGGGCCTATCCAGCTTAACTTGGTTTCTTTTGTACGTATTTGCTGGATATCTACTAGCTCAGCTTGATTTCCTTATTCTTTTCTTTCCTTTTTTTTTTTTTTGTAGCTGGATTTTTCTTCACCTTGGTGGGTGAGGGTTCAGCTTGAATATATGCATGTACCTCGGTAATTTTGCTGTTGCTTTGTCTTTGTTGTTGCTTTGTCTCTTTTGAGAGTCTTGATGGGTTATGGTATAGCGGTCTTAAGACTTAACTCAGCACTTCCCTCCCTCTGCCACCCCTTCGTCCTTCCAGATGAAATCACATAGGTCGGGTTTCCACACTGAATAGGGAATGTATATCCGTCTTGGTTTGCTTCCTGTCTACACGTTCTTCCTAATGTTTCTTACTCTGTTTGCTGCTTATACGCTTTTCATTTTCCTCTTGCTTGATGTGCTTAGTGGGGACTTATGAACCTAGGAGTCTGGCGCAACTCGACCAAAAATCAGTACTAAACAACTGAGGAAAAACCAACCTAACACGAGCATTTTGTATATAATGCAATTTAATTATTTGAACACAACAGGAAATTAAACATGAGTACAAATTATCTGATCCACTTAGCCAAATTACCAACTGAGAAAAAGTGAGTAAATTATCAATATTCTACTTTATGCTTTCTTACTGAAAAGACTTTACTATTTCTTGGAACTTTTCTGCAGATTGCATTGTACACTATCAGTACATGGGCAAGAACTGTCATTGAGAATGTCTGGTCGCTGATCGGAAGGACTGCACCACCAGAGTTCCTAGCCAAGTTAACATATCTTATATGGAATCATAATGAGGAGATAAAGCACATTGACACCGTACGAGCATACACGTTTGGTACACATTACTTTGCAGAGGTTGACATTGTGCTGCCGGAAGATATGCTTCTGAACCAAGCACATAACATCGGTGAGACACTCCAAGAGAAACTCGAGCAGCTACCTGATGTAGAGCGAGCATTTGTGCACATCGATTTTGAGTTCACTCACCAACCAGAGCACAAAGCAAAAGTTTGAGGATCTTAGAAAAAGACTTTTAAAAAAAGCTAGGAATTTTATCAAGTACTATCAGATGTATTTTTCCATGTTTATAGGTAATACATGTGCACGGTTTTATATACTGTAATAATAATAATAATATCAGTTGTTGGAAAATTCCTTTCGATCTTTATCTGAGCTACTAGCCTACTAGTACATGGTCACCAATTCACCAAGGGATATCTGTACATTAGTTATCCTGAATTCCTGATATGTAATGACTGATTCATTTGGATGAAAAAACCAAATGCAAGATTTTTGTGATTTATGTTTTTTTTTAGAAAATTTTAGAAATTAACACCACAAATTTCTTAAAAAATGGATTATAACACCACATAAGCTCAAACTTTTATTATAATACCACAAAAAAAAACCCAAATAATTGATTTCACCACCATCTAATGGATTTTTGGATGGAAACCGTTAATAGGGCCCACTCTGGACACGTGTCAATAACACATTGGTTTAAAAAAAGGATCAATAAAAATAAAAAGAAAAAAAAACCTAAATCCTAACCTAGCCCAGCCCCACCACCGGTAATTTGGACCCCCACCGCCAACAGCCTAACTCCAGTCGCCGGAACCCTCTACCCCTTGGCGAAAATGATGCAATGGAGGTTTGGACCCACAATTCCAGCGAGCTCAATCATTTTGTTCTCCAGTTTTTAGGTGATGCCATTGAAAATCCACTCTCGGCGGCTTCTCTGTCTGCCGGTGGCACCTTCCGCCCTACTGAGATGATAGAGTTTAGGGAGGATCCTATTGACGCGTCTTTCTCTCCTATTCTATGCCCGGCCGGGGCTGAGAATGCGCATTTCCGTCCTCTCATGAATGTCCGGGCTGATGAATCCCTTTTTGCGGACAATCCGCTGCAGGGTGGCACTTTAGCATATCGTCTTACTCAGGGTATCAGGCTGCCTGTTGACTCCACCAGCAGTACTGTCAGTCTCCCGGCTGCCACTTCTTGCCATGACCTCTAGAAGGTTTATTTTCTTTATTTTTATTCTTCCATCCTTTGTCGCTCTTCTATCTTTATTACTTATTGTTCTTTATTCTTTGTTATTTTGCAACTCACCAAGTCTGTTGGGGACTTGGCTAATGCCTTGCTTTCTGTGGAGAGGGAATATCAAAATCAAAGTGCTTCTTTGGCTGAGAAGGACAAGGAGATTGAGCGGGTATGCTCTGAGAAGGCTGCATGAGCTAGTGATCTGGGTCCCCAGAAAGAGAAAGCGGATGCCCTTCAACATCAGCTGGAGGAGTTCCAGCCCCTTAGGAGAAAACTGGAGGATTGTCATAGGGAGCTGGATTCTACCCAGACCAAGGTGCAATCATTGGAGGCCGAGGTGGCTTGGTTGCAGGCTGAACATGATGCTAAGCTTAGTACAATTATGAAGGAAGCACTCAAATCCTTTGCCCTTTCGCCTGTTTTTTGCCAAGCTGCTCATTGATCGTCATGATAGGGTTTAGGAGGCTGCAACCCGTTCTGTGAGTCATTTGTATGGGCCCAATGACGAGCAGCAAGCTTGCTTTTAGACCCTTTGGGCTATGGTTAACAACGATGGGGATGCTGAGCAGTATAACTTCCCTGCTGATCATCCTCATGTTGTTCATTGCAAGGTCATCCCCAACCATGATGTGCTGAACTTTGTTGTGCCCTTATGCCCCGATGTTTCTGCCGCCATTGGAGTTGAGACTCTAGCTGGTGAGCAGTAAAGGTTTTGGCGGCTACCCCCCCCCCCCCCATACAACAGTGGTTCTTCTAAGTTTCTATCAGCTAGGTCTATAGTTACTAGGTAGTATTGTATGTTTATCTTTGGGGTGTATAGCTGCCAAAGATTCTATTATATGTGTGTTTGTACTTAATACTTTTTATTTCTCCCCTGCTGGGCCTATCCAGATTAACTTGGTTTCTTTTGTACGTATTTGCTGGATATCTACTAGCTCAGCTTGGTTTCCTTATTCTTTTCTTTCCTTTTTTTTTAGCTGGATTTTTCTTCACCTTGGTGGGTGAGGGTTCAGCTTGAATATATGCATGTACCTTAGTAATTTTGTTGTTGCTTTGTCTTTGTTGTTGCTTTGCCTCTTTTGAGAGTCTTGATGGGTTATGGTATAGCGGTCTTAAGCCTTAACTCAGCACTTCCCTCCCTCTGCTACCCCTTCGTTCTTCCAGATGAAATCACATAGGTCGGGTTTCCACACTGAATAGGGAATGTATATCCGTCTTGGTTTGCTTCCTGTCTACGCGTTCTTCCTAATGTTTCTTACTCTATTTGCTGCTTATACGGTTTTCATTTTCCTCTTGCTTGATGTGCTCAGTGGGGACTTATGAACACAACAGCGTGGTCAGTGCGATTAGCGTTGGCCTGCCTGTCATCCATTTGGCTGCGTGGAGACTTGCGACTACGCTATCCATTCTGCGCGGCGGTGTTTACTTATTGTCTTTCACCAAGCTAGGTGAGGACTTAATATTATGCCGCTTATCTTGTGTAACTAGGGCGTATTTTGTGTCACTCAGTTAGCCACGTGAGGATTTGAAATTGTGCTGCTCATCTTATATGATGAAGGCTTATTTTTATGTCCCCTACTTAGCTGTGTAAGGACTTGCGATTATGCCGTTCAGCCTATGTGGTAAAGGTTAATTGTTGTATCACTCACTTGATTTGTGTGAGGATTTGTAGCCGTTTGGTCCTCCCTAATAACCACAAAAGTGAGCTGGGTGGACCAAGAGAACCTTGGTGTTGCCAACTCATCCCCCTTTGTTTTTCGTCCTGCCATGCTTTCTCAAGTTGAATGTGCCAGACAATTCAACCACCTCAGGTGTCCTTATGGTGGTGCCCTGTTTTACTTTAGTTGATAGGTTGGACTAGGTAGTGCCGCTAACTTCTTCCATTTGTGCAACTTTTGACTCTTGGTGATCTTTTTAGACCATCCCCATTAGTAATATGTCTTCCATATAATGCCTTTGTGAGTTTGGCATAAGTATGGCGACTTTAATTATCCTAGCCTACCTGCATGTTAGTGAATGATGCTAAAGCATGACATAATGTATAAACTTGTTTGGACAAACTCATGTATGATACTCCTCATGCAGAGGCTTGTATTTCATTAATTAAATGGCTTAAATTACCTTGATTAACATTGCACAAAATAAAAAGGATTTTTCTATGTTTCTTGCTTAATTGCATAATTTAAACAAAATATTTCTTTAACACACTCGCATTAAAAATGTTCCTTAAGACTTGACGTTCTTGTTCAGGGAGGAGGAAAGCACCTGGTCCCACTTGTTCTTGGATGAGGAAAGGGCCCTCCCAATTGGCAGACAGTTTTCCGTGATGATTGCCTCGCCCGACTGCTGCGGTCCTCCTTAGAACCAAGTCTTCAGGTAGCAATTCCCGATGTTTGACTCTTTTGTTGAAGGCCTTTGAGATTCTGCTCTCTTGAACGGCTAGCTTGAGAGCTGCTTTCAGTCGTACATCTGGGAGGAGATCTAGTTCTTCTAGTAGGCGCTTCTCATTTCCTTGTTGCTCATAATGTTTGATTCGTTGACTGGGGATTTGCACTTATCAGCATCTGCTCCATATGCTAAGGCAAATGGACTCTTACCAGTGGTTTCCTTCTCAGTTGTTCAATTTGTCCATAGCACCTCTGTCACCAGGTCAACCTAGAGTCCCTTGTGCTCCTCTAGTTTTCTCTACAAGGCAATCAAGATCATCTTGTTTGCTGCTTCCGCTTGGCCGTTGCTTTGTGGGTGGCATACTGAGGCACTTGTGTACTTGACATTCAGCTCTGGCTTCCAAGTAATCGTTGATGGTATCACAGTCGAACTCGCAGCCATGGTCAAAGACTATACATTGTGGCACCCCGAATCTTGTGATAATATTCTTCCAAATGAATGTTCTGACTTGGGATCCCTTTATCTGTTCTGTGGGTTCGGCCTCAATCCATTTGGTGAAGTAATCCACTGCCACTATGAGGTACTTCCTTCCCGCTGACCTAGTGGTGAATGGTCTCAATATGTCCATTCCCCATGGGCCAAATGGGATCAGGCTGAGGATCGGAGTTAAATCATTTGTTGGTTGATTGATGACCGGTGAATATTTTTGGCACTTCTCACATCTTTTTACATATGCTAGGGCATCCTGTGTCAACGTCGGCTAGTATGCTCCTCTTCGAAGTATATCTCAACTCCTAGGGCTTTCCTACCAAAGTGATTTGGGCAGATTCCGGAATGCGCTTCTTCCATGATCCCTTCTTGTTCCCACTCAGAGATGCACCTTAGGAGTGGTTTTGAGAATCCCTTCTTATTCAGCTCACCATTCTTCACTACGTACCAATTACCATTTTTTTTACTTTCTTGGCTTTTACCGCGTCTTCTGGCAGTACTCCATGTAACTTGTACGCCATTATGTGTTAGAACTATGCTTGCTGCTGGGTGGTGCAATTCACCTACTTACCCTCAACGATACTTGTTTCTTCTAAGACTTCCACCATAATTGTTCTTGTGAGGCTTTTAAGAGTGGAGCTGGCAAACTTTGACAGTGCGTCAGCCTGAGAATTTTCTACTCGGGGAACCAGACCCACCTAGAAATGCATCAGCTAGGCTGCCAATTCCTTGACCCTGGTTACGTATTTGCATTGTCAGCTCCCTGGTTTTGTATTCTCCTTTCAGCTGGCTGGCCACTAACTGTGAGTCAGTCTATAAGTGTACTTTCTTAGCTCTGGCTGCTATGCTCAAGTGCAATTCGGCCAGGGTCGCTTCGTATTCTGCCTCGTTGTTTGATGCCTTGATCTTGAACTTAATAGCATATTCAAACACATTGCCCTCTTGGAAAAGTTATAATTAGCACCGCTGCCTGTCTGGGCAGCCGACCCGTCTACTGCCACCTTCTAAATTCCAATTTCGTCTTCCTTCTCCTCGTACGAGGCTTTTGCTATGAAATCGGCCAGAGCTTAAGCCTTTATGGATGCTCTTGGTTTAACTTCCATCTCGTACTCAGAGAGCTCAATTACCCATTTCAGCAATCGTCCTGAAGCGTCCATTTTCTGCAGAGCTTTCTCTAGTGGATGGTTGGTGAGAATCTGAATAACATGTGCATCAAAGTAGGGCTTCGGCTTTCGTGTCATTGTTATTACTGCCAGTGCTAGCAAAATAAACTAGTCAATACATGGCTCACAAAATAAACTAGTCGTTGTTGCTTGCTTCTTTCTACCAAGAGGATTGACCCTATTATTTGTGGCGAGGCTAAAATATACAGTTGGAGCTTTTCACCATGCTCTGGGTTGATCATTGTGGGGATCTTTGTCAGATGTTCTTTAATCCCTGCGAAGGCTATCTTTTCTTCTTCGCCCCACTTAAACTCTCTATTTCCTCTCAACAGCTGAAAAATGGTAAGGCTTTGTCTACTGACTTACTGATAAAGGGGGTCAGCGCTACCATCCTCCTTGTTAAGCGCATTATGTCCTTAGTGCACTTTGATTCTGGGAGACTAAGAACTGCTTCTACTTTTTCGGGGTTGGCATCGATTCTTCTTTCACTCACCATGAAGCCTGGGAACTTTCCAGAACTCACCCCGAAAACGCATTTCTTTGGGTTCAGCTTGATGTGATATTTATTCAGCGTGGTAAATGCTTCTTCTAGATCCAAAATGTGACCTGCTTGTGTAATTTTTTTGACGATTGAATCATTTACATACACCTTTTCATTCCGTCTTTTCTAGTGGATGAATACCTTATCCATTGTCTTCTAAAATGTAGCTATTGCATTCTTCAGCTCGAAGGGCATGGCAATGTAATTGTACAACCCCCCTTCAGTGATGAATGCAGTTTTCTGTATGTCTGGTCTATGCAAGCTGATTTGGTGATACCCTAAGAAGGCATCCATGAAGCTTAGCAATGCATGCCCACTTGTAGCACCTACTAGCTGGTCAATTCGTGGCATTGGGTAACAGTCTGTTGGACATGCACAGTTGAGATATGTGAAATCAATGCACATCCTCCACTGGCCATTTGCTTTCTTCACCACGACCACGTTGGCCAGCCATTTTGGGAAATCACATGGTTCGATGAATTCAGCCTCTACCAGCCTATCCACTTCCTCTTGTATAGCTTAAATCTTTTCAGCAAAGAAGCTTTGTTTTTTCTGCTTGATTGGCCTAACTTCTTCCTTCACATTCAGCCTGTGGATCATG
The DNA here is from genome assembly GCF_001683475.1 of Chenopodium quinoa. Classification (NCBI taxonomy): domain Eukaryota; kingdom Viridiplantae; phylum Streptophyta; class Magnoliopsida; order Caryophyllales; family Amaranthaceae; genus Chenopodium; species Chenopodium quinoa. The sequence goes on along the minus strand of NW_018745527.1, from coordinate 7,834 downwards.
ACCTTTGAGTCAATACCAGGCATCACGTTCACTGAGAATGAAAAGATTCTTTTGTTCCTTCTTAGTAGTTCATTGAGGTTAACTCGTACTCCAGGCTCAATATGCTTGCCGATTTTTACCATTTTGGAGCTATCTCCCTCGGTGAGGTCAATTTCCTCATGCTCACCGCTAGGTAACGTTCTGGCTGCTTCCCCTTTTGCGAGCTCAAAATTCTCCATGGCTAGCTTTTGTTTATCCTTTTCATTGCGATATTCTTCTCTTTTTCTCTTTCGAGATTTCCTTTCACCTCGAACCTCTTGCTTTATCTCTGAGCCTAACTAGGATTTTGCCTTAGCTGGTTGCTTAACAGTTGTAATGTAACACTACTGTGTTGTCTTCTGACTTTCCCTTAGCTTGGCAGATCTTCCATCGTTAGTTGTTTAAGCCATGGCTAGGTGTTAAGTGGAGACCACTCCACCTATCTTGTGGATGAGCGGTCTACACATAATCACATTATAAAGTGAGGGTGAATCCACCACCAAGAACTCAGCTCTAACGTCACGTCATCTAGACCCCTCTCCCACTCTTACTAATAGCTCCATTATACCCTCTGAGATTAAACCTAACCCATTAAAATCGGTGACTTCGTAGCTCACCCTTTTCGGGTCCTTTCTATCCAGCTATAGGTTCTTAAACGCACTGATGAAGATTATGTTGGTTGAAATGCCACAATCTATCAGTACTCTATCTACTTCCCAGTTTACGATCCTCAGCGTGACTACCAAAGGGTCATCATGAGGGTAGACTTAGCCCTTCTGGTGATACTCGTCAAACACTGTCTGTGGCTGGGGTGCCAAGGGTGGCCATCTACGTCTGTCATTGTAGATCAGCTCTTGCCCTGTTCACCGTGCCGTTATGCACTGTTCTCCCACTAATAACCAGTATGATGCCGTCTGGCCTGTTGTCACGGTCCTTGCCTTCATCTCGGTCTTTCTGACCCCTTCTACGGTCATAGCCTGATTTATCTTCCTCCCTGCGTTGGTTGTAGTCAGAATGCTGCTTAAATTGGTCTAAGTATCCTCGTCGGACTAAATCTTCTGTGTTGTCCTTGAGGTGTGTACATTCATCGGTGGTATGCCCATGGTCTTTTTGAAAGTCGCACCACTTGCTAGGATCACGGTTTCTGTTTACCATTCTAGGTGGCCTCTGCCATTTATCATTAGACTTGTTCACGCTGAAGATATGAGACCTCGAGTGAGTGAGCGAGGTGTATTGTTCAAACTTTCCAGCCCACGCTCCTCTTCGGTGGTCAACTCTCATGATTCCCACTTCTGTCTGCATCTCTCCGACCTTGCTCAGCTTTGCTCGGCTAATCCACCCTAGTTAGATGCTTAGCCCGGGTGGTCTCAACTTTCTTAGCGGGGTCGTTTGTTACTCTTCTGCTTTTATGTACTCGTGAGCTTTTCCTAGTGCCTCTGCCAGCGTTTGAGACTTTTACGCCCCATGTAAGCTCTAGACGGCGACCCTGGCAAGAGCTCGCTCTACATGGCTAGCAGGGCTACCTCCTGGCTCATATTTGGGATCGTCGTGGCCTCCTTGTTGAATCGGGTGATGAAGTCCCGTAGGGGCTCCTTTTTCCCTTGACTTAATGACATCTGCCCCATTGTCATTTTAGTACGATCTACCAACGTGATGAAATGTTCCATGAACATTCTTTTCAGCTAGTTATAAGAGTAGACGGAGCCTTTTGGAATGGCCCCACACCATTCACCAGCTAACCTTTCTAGTGTTGGAGGGAACGCCTTACACCAGACCGAGTTAGTCATGGTATATAGCACCATGTGGTTTTCAAACGCTAAGACATGATTTTTCGATGTTGTAGTGCCATTGTATTTGCAGCTGGGCATCTTGATCTTTTCCATTAGTTCTTCTAAAATCTCCTTACAAAATGGGGAATCATACAAAACCACCTGGAGCTGCGCACGCTTCCCTCTATCCAGGCTTGGCCCCCGCTTAGAGATCGAGGATCTGCTGCAAGTGACTCGTGCCTCCGGGCTCCCCCTCACAGCCGCTACATCTTCTTCCCAATCCTGGTTCAGGTTGCGAGCTTCCAACTCTAGAACCTTCTTCCTCAGCTGAAGTAGCTCTTTTTGCTCCGGGGTGAGAACTGGTTATGCAAGTTTCCTGGTTGCTGGCTCTAAGGTGGCAGCAACTGATGTTGAGCCAGCTCCTTTGCGAAAGTTGGTAAGCACCGCCATCATTGTCGCTAGTTGCTCTTTGCTGCATTTGGAAAGGTTTTAGAGGATGGCTGGCATGTTGACAGGCTGAGATTTCTAGGTTAGGGGTGTTTGGATGATCGGTTCATTATTCAGGCCTGTTGTTGGCATTCTGAACTTCAGAGAAGAGCTAGATCCTACCGGATCTCCTGGTTTCACCTCCGCTTTTGTCACACCAGGCGTCGGTCCGGCGGGATTGGTTTTCTAGCTTACATTTGATTTGGGTTTTTTAGTGGATCCCTTAAGATCCGTAGTTACTAGGGCTATTTTTTGTGGTGTTTGGTTGTTTCTGATTGCTTTTGAAGTTAGTGTTTGCATCGCGACCTCTCTGGCCATGGTGGTTAACCAGCCGGTCCCTGCTCAATTGGCGAACTTTGGATACGGATAATCCTTTCCCCTCCTTCTAGCGCCAATTGTTCTAGGTACAGATCTTGGGGTTCGGACTGGGTCCAGCTGGATAACCAGCACAGGGTGACAAATGTAACTGCCCTCGGGGGTGGCTCGAGGAACCCCCTTCCGATGCTTAAGTTAGAATGTGCTTAGAGAGAGAAAGTGTACTTAGATAGAGAGAGAGTGTGTAATGACTTGTGTGTGTAACCTCTTTTCCGTTGTACTTGGTTCCCTATTTTTAGGTGTACGATCTCCTTTGGGCGGAGTCATACTTGGTCAGCTCGTAGGCCGACTCTAACGGACTGGTGAGCCCCTCTTGTTATTCTTCCAGCGATGAGTGCGCACCTCGTGAGCGAGGCTGGGAGCGTGGTGACAGCTTAGCAGGAGCTATCCCATACAAGAGCAATGAAAGCAGATGAGGGAGGAGTTATACCTCCTGCCAGAAGTCAGGCTGAAGGCTGCGCTAAAACTAGCAAATTTGAAGAGCAAAATGGCAAAAGTCTTCAACAGAAGGGTAAATCACAGATAACTCAGCGAGGGAGATTTAGTGCTGAGGCGAAGAGCTGCAGTAGGCAGAGGAAAGCTGCATGGGAAGCTAAGTGCAAATTGGGAAGGACCTTTCATAATACACAAGCAGGTAGAGCCAGGAGCCTATCTACTCTCTTATCAGGAAGGCTGCATCTTGAGGAATAGCTTCAACACTGACATACTGAAAAGTTTCATTATATAACTTAGTACTTTGCTTTAATGTTTAAAGTTCTTTTTAGCTTTAAATGAAGAAGGCTTAGATGCCAACTTAATTAAGTTGTAATACTAAAAGTGGAATATTAACCTCTGCGTGAGGCGTTTCACATTATGAATGCAATACTAACCTTTGCATGAGGCCTTTCCTAATATGATTTTTTGTTTAATACTTATTTGTTTGTTTGCAAGAAATTATGTGATTTTGCCAGATTAGGTAGATAAACGAAAGTTGCTGGAACAACGTGAGCCCAATGATAATTAAATAAAAAAGGGTAACATATACGTCTCATTAAAGCCTTACTAAAATAAAATGATGGTAGAAACCCTGTTTACCAAAAAAAAGTGGAATAACATAAGCCTCACTAAAACGAAGTGCTGGCATAAAAAACCCAAACCCCTACCCAAGAGGTAGAGAAAGGGTAGAAAAAACACAAGCGAAAGGGCCACAATTCGGCGCTAAAGGTGTTCTCAGCCTTGGTAGGGAAGTGTTACAATGGGGACGCCTAAAGTAACAGTTCACCTAAGAATACCAAGGTTGGAGGCGTTAGTAAGCAAACATAGCCAGCGGGGCAGCCAGGAGGCCAGTGAGGTCAGCAAGGAAGGGGATGACTTCATAAAGTACAAAGTAAAGCACCCTTCTCTTCTGACCCCAGTCGGCTGGGCCCTGACTACACTGAATAGAGGCGCGCAGTACCAAAAGCATGAATAAGGAAGAACGCAAGCAAGAGAGCGAAAAATAAACACAAACATACAAGTCAAAGGTGAAAAGGGGCCTTCACATAACGAGTTTAAGCTTATGCCAGACACCCCCTGACATTAGGTAAAACCAAAATGCAAAAGTATTGTCACAACACAAAAAGAGAAATAGTTCCAACAAACGGCCAGAGCACACATAGCCCAAGAGCATTAAAGAAAGCATATACCAACTGGCGGCCATGCACCCCAATGGAAGAAGACAAAAGGAAATCAAAAGCTAATAGTACTACCTTACTATAGAGCGGGGAGAGGGATACTCAGATGAACCATCAGAGAAAGAGGGAGATGGCCGTCAAAACCTTTATTGGTTTGCAGGCACAACCTCCACCCCAACGGCAGCAGCAATTTCAAGAGATTTGGCGGCACCTTGATGAGTACGACATGGGCTGGGATACCGCAAGCCAGCATGCGACGATGGTCAGCAGGGTAATCATAGGCATCTTGATTCCTTGCTCGATCAACCCTGGCCCAGAATTGTTCGAATTTTTCCTGTTGCTCCTCGCCCTTGCCAAAGACATAATTAGCACTCTTGCACGCAGCCTCCCAACCTCCATCATGCTGGTCTGTGAGAAAATTCGCAAAGGTGGAAGAAGAGACGAACTCCACCAAGGCATTTCTACAAGCTGCCTCTAGCTCCGTAGCATGGTCTCCCTCCAAAGGGACCTCATCTGCCTACAAATCCTAAACTCGGACATGAGCCCTTTTCAGTTCTTCTTCACGCTCAACCAACTTCTGAGCTGAAAGAAGGTAGTTAGTTAGTTGTAGCTGAGCAACCTTCAGCTCATTACTCTTTTCCTTCAATACGTGCTCAAGGTCTCCCTTCTTCACCGTCATTCGTTCAAGCTCAGCAATTTTGGCATTCAAATTTGAGCCTTGGGACTGATATTCTTTCACAATGGACAATAACACATTGGGCAAGTCACCAACAGAGCGAGTAAGCTGGCACAATTATAACAAAGCACAATGAGACATCGAGTAAGCTGAACACAAGGAAAGCATAGAAACAAGAATATATAAAATGAAGAACTAAGTATAAAAAGTACCTTTTTCAAGTCATGACAGGCAGCAGCAGTAGGAACGCTAACATACTCGTTTCCAAAATTAGCAGGAAGCCTAACGCACTGGGTTAGCCTAAACCCAAGGGTGCCTCCCTAGAGAAGGTCATCGAGAAAGATAGACTCGTCCGTCTTGACATCCATTGAAGGGCGGAAGGGCTCATAAACCACACCAGAGGGGGAAAGCACAGACCGCAGGATAGGATCAATATGAACCTTAGAAAACTCAATAGGGGCAATTGCCCTGAAAATCCCACCAGCAGACTTAGAAGAGGATGAAAAAGGATGGCATAAACTTCCCCAAAATACTAATTCACACAGCGGTTGAGGTCGCTAGAGGCAGGGGCAGCGCCACCTTAAGAATTCAAAGCAAAAGCAGGCTCGGATTGGCCACAGGCTGAAGCAAACAACTCTTCCATAGTCGGAATCCGAGGCCTTTTTAGAGAGGGTTCACGAGGTGGAGAAACAGGTTCCAAATCAATGATAACAGTGGGGGCCCCTTATCCGGCAACGGGTGACCAGAGCTGAGAAAGGGGGATGTGGGTAACAATAGTGTCAGAAAAAGTGGAGACAACCCGAGGAATTGGAATGTTAAGACTTGTACAAACAGAAGTTCCGATCAGAACATGCTCGGCAAAAGTAGAAGCGGGGCTAAGACCACTCTCCGAAAGCCGAAGAGAGGTCTCCCCGAGGGAGGGCAAAAACATGCCTAATAGAAATAGAACCTTGTAGCTCAAGACCAGAAGAAGCATCAACTTGCATAGGCTCAGACAAACCACCAAAACTAGCAACAGGCAAATTATCAAAGGATGCAGTGTTTAGCAAAGAATCAGCAAACTCATTATTACTATGGCCAGTTTGGTTAGAATTGTCTGCAACATCGGGAGCATCTCTGGCTGAAACCTCATCCTACTCTTCCCCCACGGTCTGGGGTGTCCACCGACCAGATACCGCAGCTTAAGAAATCGGCGCAGCCAACGACCTAGACTTCTAAGGAGAGTCATCAGCCCCTTATTTGGCTTGATCATTACCAGCGGTTGAGACTTTTAGTTCAGCTTCTGTTAATACAGTGGGCGTGAAACGAGTAGAAGCACCAACAGTGGCCGGACCATGCCAAAACTCAGGAGGAACTGGACGTGCCTCACCAATTCCAGCACCACAAAAGGGTAAGGGGGATACCCTGGAGTCTTGGAGACAGGCTTCCAAGCATCATCCTCACCCGGCAAAACCTTGTCTAACTTGTCATAGCCTGGGTAAGACAAAAGAAAAAGAGGAAAATAAACACCAGCAAAGCTGTATAAATAAAACCAAGTAAAGAAAGACGTAAGAAGAAGGGGGGAAACAGTAACTCACCAGACTCATGGGTTGAACACAGTCGCATGGTAGAAAGTTGAGCATTCCCAGCAATATACAAGCAGTTGGGAAGCCAAACCTTGGGCACGTAATTTTCACCCTCAAAGTGAGCATAAGCTTGAGCCTCCTTAGCAGCGTCAACTTGCTACAGAGTAACACCACCCATGTTTAACCTCACAAAGCAGAAAGAACGAGGACACCCAAAGTCAGTAGGGACGCGTAACCAAAAGAACTTCCCTTGCCAGCCTTTGAAGCGACCTAGCTTAGGATAAGACGAGACCCTCTTGGGCTTAGGTGCGAGATAAAACCAGCCAGAATCCGCACCAAAGGCGCTCTGTTTGAAGCTAAACAGAGAGTGGAATAGGAATAAGGACTGTAACGCACCGTCTAGAGTAAGAAAAAAAGCATGTGCAAGGAGGCTGGCAAGATCAGAGAGAGAGGGATGTTAAAGGCACGCAACAGTTTATCTAGCGTTGGGTCCCAAGGAAATCTCAGCCCCATATCTAGCTGAGACGCAAATACAACAATGGGACCAGAAAGGGGATTAGAGAGGCTAGCTCCAGCTTCAGGCAACACCAGCTCATAACCTAAGCCCAACCCATAAAAAGAATTACCGCACTCCTCTAGCATAAGGCGATCTTCCATAGATCGCCAGTCAGAACTTAGAGTGCACAGCTTGGGACCTTCAACCTTCTTATCCAGGTAAAACGAGGCATCACCTGATGGAACAACCTCGTTTACCAGCCACGACTGACAAATATGCAGAGCAACATCACCAGGAGACTGAGACTAAGGGGTAGCCATCGAAGTAGCAACAGGAGTCGAACTGCCGCACTACATAATGATCAAAACGGTGCATTATCATCCAACCAAGAAAACTCACGCAAAGGAAGTACATCAAGGAAAGGGCTTATGGGAGCATTAGCAGGAGGGTTAGCCTTGACCTCCGCTTCTAATCGCGCATGGCAAGCAGCACGCAGCTGTAGACGGAGGAGATTAGGCATTACAACCCCCATAGTCATTTAGACCCTCTCACAATAAGGGTCATAAGTATCATTACGGACCCTACCACGAAGGTAGTGCGGCCGCCGCTAGGCTCCTCTGCACGGTTAGAAGCACCAGCGGCAGAAGCACTTCCTGCAGGGGTATCACAACCAAGCGGGTACAAAACTTGAAGAGGAGTACAAGAAACAGGAGAGGAAAAAGGGACAGATAGCCTGAGCCTAACGAGTCGACTCGAAAGAAGAAGTAGACTCAGACTCGCTACCACCGCCGTTAGAG
>NW_018745526.1:0-21373 GCF_001683475.1 Chenopodium quinoa | reverse complement strand
AGCTTTGTTTGAATGTGTTTGACTTTCATTTGAATCAATTAGCTTTGTTTAATGCATTTGACTTTCATTTAATTCAAAAAGCTTTTTTGAATGTGTTTGACTTTAATTTGATTCAAATAGCTTTGTTTTGAATGTTTTTGACTTTCACTTGATTTAAATACCTTTTTTGAATGCGTTTGACTTTCATTTGATTCAAATAGCATTTCTTGAATGTGTTTGACTTTCATTTGGTTCAAATAGCTTTGTTTAAATGTGTTTGACTTTCATTTGATTCAATTAGCTTTGCTTGAATGTGGTTAACTTTCAATTGAGTCAATTTCTTTGTTGAATGCATTTGACTTTCATTTGATTCAAAAAGTTTTGTTTGACTGTCATGTGATTCAATTAGCCTCGTTGAATGCATTTGACAATCATTTGATTCAAAAAGCTTTGTTTGAATTCTTTGGACTTTTACTTGATTCAATTAGCTTTTTTGAAAGCATTTGACTTTCATATGATTTAATTAGCTTTGTTTGAATGTTTTTGACTTTCATTTGATGCAATTAGCTTTGTCTGAATGTGTTTGACTTTCGTTTGATTTAATTATCTTTTTTGAATGCATTTGACTTTCATTTGATTCAGATAGCATTGTTTGAATGTGTTTGACTTTCATTTGATTCAAATAGCTTTGTTTGAATGTGTTTGCCTTCCATTGGATTTAATTAGCTTTGTTTGAATGTGGTTGACTTTTAATTGATTCAATTTGATCTGTTGAATGCATTTGACTTTCATTTGATTCAAAAAGATTTGTTTGAATGTGTTTGACTTTCATATGATTCAATTAGTATCGTTGAATGCATTTGACAATCATTTGATTCAAAAAGCTATGTTTTGAATTTGTTTGACTTTCACTTGATTCAATTAGCTTTTTTGAACTCATTTGACTTTCTTTGGATTCAAAAAGCTTTGTTTGAATGTGTTTGAATTTCACTTGATTTAAATTAGCTTTGTTTGAATGTGGTTAACTTTCATTTGATTCAATTAGCTTTGTTTGAATGTGGTTGACTTTCATTTGATTCAATTAGGTTTGTTAGAATGCCATTGACTTTCGTTTGATTCAATTAGGTTTGTTAGAATGCCATTCTTTCATTTGATTCAATTAGCATCGTTGAAACATTTGACAGTCATTTGATTCAAAAAGCTTTGTTTGAATTACCTAGACTTTCACTTGATTCAATTAGCTTTTTTGAATGCATTTAACTTTCATTTGATTTAAAAAGCTTTGTTTAAATGTAATTGACTTTCACTTGATTTAATTACTTTTTTTAATTGCATTTGACTTTCAGTTGATTCAAAAAGATTTGTTTGAATGTGCTTGACTTTCATATGATTCAATTAGCATCGTTGAACGGATTTGACAATCATTTGATTCAAAAAGCTTTGTTTGACTTTCACTTGATTCAAATCGCTATTTTGAATGCATTTGAATTTCATTTGATTGAAAAAGCTTTGTTTGAATGTGTTTGATTTTCATTTGATTAAATTAGCTTTGTTTGAATGTGATTGACTTTCATTTGAATCAATTAGCTTTGTTTAATGCATTTGACTTTCATTTAATTCAAAAAGCTTTGTTTGAATGTGTTTGACTTTAATTTGATTCAAATAGCTTTGTTTGAATGTTTTTTGACTTTCACTTGATTTAAATACCTTTTTTGAATGCGTTTGACTTTCATTTGATTCAAATAGCATTTCTTGAATGTGTTTGACTTTCATTTGGTTCAAATAGCTTTGTTTAAATGTGTTTGACTTTCATTTGATTCAATTAGCTTGCTTGAATGTGGTTAACTTTCAATTGAGTCAATTTGCTTTGTTGAATGCATTTGACTTTCATTTGATTCAAAAAGTTTTGTTTGACTGTCATATGATTCAATTAGCCTCGTTGAATGCATTTGACAATCATTTGATTCAAAAAGCTTTGTTTGAATTCTTTGGACTTTTACTTGATTCAATTAGCTTTTTTGAAAGCATTTGACTTTCATATGATTTAATTAGCTTTGTTTGAATGTTTTTGACTTTCATTTGATGCAATTAGCTTTGTCTGAATGTGTTTGACTTTCGTTTGATTTAATTATCTTTTTTGAATGCATTTGACTTTCATTTGATTCAGATAGCATTGTTTGAATGTGTTTGACTTTCATTTGATTCAAATAGCTTTGTTTGAATGTGTTTGCCTTCCATTGGATTTAATTAGCTTTGTTTGAATGTGGTTGACTTTTAATTGATTCAATTTGATCTGTTGAATGCATTTGACTTTCATTTGATTCAAAAAGATTTGTTTGAATGTTTGACTTTCATATGATTCAATTAGTATCGTTGAATGCATTTGACAATCATTTGATTCAAAAAGCTATGTTTGAATTTGTTTGACTTTCACTTGATTCAATTAGCTTTTTTAACTCATTTGACTTTCTTTGGATTCAAAAAGCTTTGTTTGAATGTGTTTGAATTTCACTTGATTTAAATTAGCTTTGTTTGAATGTGGTTAACTTTCATTTGATTCAATTAGCTTTGTTTGAATGTGGTTGACTTTCATTTGATTCAATTAGGTTTGTTAGAATGCCATTGACTTTCGTTTGATTCAATTAGGTTGTTAGAATGCATTGACTTTCATTTGATTCAATTAGCTTTGTTGAATGCATATGACTTTCATTTGATTCAAAAAGCTTTGTTTGAATGTGTTTGACTTTCATTTGATTCAATTAGCATCGTTGAACGCATTTGACAGTCATTTGATTCAAAAACTTTGTTTGAATTACCTAGACTTTCACTTGATTCAATTAGCTTTTTTGAATGCATTTAACTTTCATTTGATTTAAAAAGCTTTGTTTAAATGTAATTGACTTTCACTTGATTTAATTACTTTTTTTAATTGCATTTGACTTTTAGTTGATTCAAAAAGATTTGTTTGAATGTGCTTGACTTTCATATGATTCAATTAGCATCGTTGAACGGATTTGACAATCATTTGATTCAAAAAGCTTTGTTTGACTTTCACTTGATTCAAATCGCTATTTTGAATGCATTTGAATTTCATTTGATTGAAAAAGCTTTGTTGAATGTGTTTGATTTTCATTTGATTAAATTAGCTTTGTTTGAATGTGATTGACTTTCATTTGAATCAATTAGCTTTGTTTAATGCATTTGACTTTCATTTAATTCAAAAAGCTTTGTTTGAATGTGTTTGACTTTAATTTGATTCAAATAGCTTTGTTTGAATGATTTTGACTTTCACTTGATTTAAATACCTTTTTTGAATGCGTTTGACTTTCATTTGATTCAAATAGCATTTCTTGAATGTGTTTGACTTTCATTTGGTTCAAATAGCTTTGTTTAAATGTGTTTGACTTTCATTTGATTCAATTAGCTTTGCTTGAATGTGGTTAACTTTCAATTGAGTCAATTTGCTTTGTTGAATGCATTTGACTTTCATTTGATTCAAAAAGTTTTGTTTGACTGTCATATGATTCAATTAGCCTCGTTGAATGCATTTGACAATCATTTGATTCAAAAAGCTTTGTTTGAATTCTTTGGACTTTTACTTGATTCAATTAGCTTTTTTGAAAGCATTTGACTTTCATATGATTTAATTAGCTTTGTTTGAATGTTTTTGACTTTCATTTGATGCAATTAGCTTTGTCTGAATGTGTTTGACTTTCGTTTGATTTAATTATCTTTTTTAATGCATTTGACTTTCATTTGATTCAGATAGCATTGTTTGAATGTGTTTGACTTTCATTTGATTCAAATAGCTTTGTTTGAATGTGTTTGCCTTCCATTGGATTAATTAGCTTTGTTTGAATGTGGTTGACTTTTAATTGATTCAATTTGATCTGTTGAATGCATTTGACTTTCATTTGATTCAAAAAGATTTGTTTGAATGTGTTTGACTTTCATATGATTCAATTAGTATCGTTGAATGCATTTGACAATCATTTGATTCAAAAAGCTATGTTTGAATTTGTTTGACTTTCACTTGATTCAATTAGCTTTTTTTAACTCATTTGACTTTCTTTGGATTCAAAAAGCTTTGTTTGAATGTGTTTGAATTTCACTTGATTTAAATTAGCTTTGTTTGAATGTGGTTAACTTTCATTTGATTCAATTAGCTTTGTTTGAATGTGGTTGACTTTCATTTGATTCAATTAGGTTTGTTAGAATGCCATTGACTTTCGTTTGATTCAATTAGGTTTGTTAGAATGCCATTGACTTTCATTTGATTCAATTAGCTTTGTTGAATGCATATGACTTTCATTTGATTCAAAAAGCTTTGTTTGAATGTGTTTGACTTTCATTTGATTCAATTAGCATCGTTGAACGCATTTGACAGTCATTTGATTCAAAAACTTTGTTTGAATTACCTAGACTTTCACTTGATTCAATTAGCTTTTTTGAATGCATTTAACTTTCATTTGATTTAAAAAAGCTTTGTTTAAATGTAATTGACTTTCACTTGATTTAATTACTTTTTTTTTAATTGCATTTGACTTTCAGTTGATTCAAAAAGATTTGTTTGAATGTGCTTGACTTTCATATGATTCAATTAGCATCGTTGAACGGATTTGACAATCATTTGATTCAAAAAGCTTTGTTTGACTTTCACTTGATTCAAATCGCTATTTTGAATGCATTTGAATTTCATTTGATTGAAAAAGCTTTGTTTGAATGTGTTTGATTTTCATTTGATTAAATTAGCTTTGTTTGAATGTGATTGACTTTCATTTGAATCAATTAGCTTTGTTTAATGCATTTGACTTTCATTTAATTCAAAAAGCTTTGTTTGAATGTGTTTGACTTTAATTTGATTCAAATAGCTTTGTTTGAATGATTTTGACTTTCACTTGATTTAAATACCTTTTTTGAATGCGTTTGACTTTCATTTGATTCAAATAGCATTTCTTGAATGTGTTTGACTTTCATTTGGTTCAAATAGCTTTGTTTAAAATGTGTTTGACTTTCATTTGATTCAATTAGCTTTGCTTGAATGTGGTTAACTTTCAATTGAGTCAATTTGCTTTGTTGAATGCATTTGACTTTCATTTGATTCAAAAAGTTTTGTTTGACTGTCATATGATTCAATTAGCCTCGTTGAATGCATTTGACAATCATTTGATTCAAAAAGCTTTGTTTGAATTCTTTGGACTTTACTTGATTCAATTAGCTTTTTTGAAAGCATTTGACTTTCATATGATTTAATTAGCTTTGTTTGAATGTTTTTGACTTTCATTTGATGCAATTAGCTTTGTCTGAATGTGTTTGACTTTCGTTTGATTTAATTATCTTTTTGAATGCATTTGACTTTCATTTGATTCAGATAGCATTGTTTGAATGTGTTTGACTTTCATTTGATTCAAATAGCTTTGTTTGAATGTGTTTGCCTTCCATTGGATTAATTAGCTTTGTTTGAATGTGGTTGACTTTTAATTGATTCAATTTGATCTGTTGAATGCATTTGACTTTCATTTGATTCAAAAAGATTTGTTTGAATGTGTTTGACTTTCATATGATTCAATTAGTATCGTTGAATGCATTTGACAATCATTTGATTCAAAAAGCTATGTTTGAATTTGTTTGACTTTCACTTGATTCAATTAGCTTTTTTGAACTCATTTGACTTTCTTTGGATTCAAAAAGCTTTGTTTGAATGTGTTTGAATTTCACTTGATTTAAATTAGCTTTGTTTGAATGTGGTTAACTTTCATTTGATTCAATTAGCTTTGTTTGAATGTGGTTGACTTTCATTTGATTCAATTAGGTTTGTTAGAATGCCATTGACTTTCGTTTGATTCAATTAGGTTTGTTAGAATGCATTGACTTTCATTTGATTCAATTAGCTTTGTTGAATGCATATGACTTTCATTTGATTCAAAAAGCTTTGTTTGAATGTGTTTGACTTTCATTTGATTCAATTAGCATCGTTGAACGCATTTGACATTCATTTGATTCAAAAATTTGTTGAATTACCTAGACTTTCACTTGATTCAATTAGCTTTTTTGAATGCATTTAACTTTCATTTGATTTAAAAAGCTTTGTTTAAATGTAATTGACTTTCACTTGATTTAATTACTTTTTTTAATTGCATTTGACTTTCAGTTGATTCAAAAAGATTTGTTTGAATGTGCTTGACTTTCATATGATCAATTAGCATCGTTGAACGGATTTGACAATCATTTGATTCAAAAAGCTTTGTTTGACTTTCACTTGATTCAAATCGCTATTTTGAATGCATTTGAATTTCATTTGATTGAAAAAGCTTTGTTTGAATGTGTTTGATTTCATTTGATTAAATTAGCTTTGTTTGAATGTGATTGACTTTCATTTGAATCAATTAGCTTTGTTTAATGCATTTGACTTTCATTTAATTCAAAAAGCTTTGTTTGAATGTGTTTGACTTTAATTTGATTCAAATAGCTTTGTTTGAATGATTTTGACTTTCACTTGATTTAATACCTTTTTTGAATGCGTTTGACTTTCATTTGATTCAAATAGCATTTCTTGAATGTGTTTGACTTTCATTTGGTTCAAATAGCTTTGTTTAAATGTGTTTGACTTTCATTTGATTCAATTAGCTTTGCTTGAATGTGGTTAACTTTCAATTGAGTCAATTTGCTTTGTTGAATGCATTTGACTTTCATTGATTCAAAAAGTTTTGTTTGACTGTCATATGATTCAATTAGCCTCGTTGAATGCATTTGACAATCATTTGATTCAAAAAGCTTTGTTTGAATTCTTTGGACTTTTACTTGATTCAATTAGCTTTTTTGAAAGCATTTGACTTTCATATGATTTAATTAGCTTTGTTTGAATGTTTTTGACTTTCATTTGATGCAATTAGCTTTGTCTGAATGTGTTTGACTTTCGTTTGATTTAATTATCTTTTTAATGCATTTGACTTTCATTTGATTCAGATAGCATTGTTTGAATGTGTTTGACTTTCATTTGATTCAAATAGCTTTGTTTGAATGTGTTTGCCTTCCATTGGATTTAATTAGCTTTGTTTGAATGTGGTTGACTTTTAATTGATTCAATTTGATCTGTTGAATGCATTTGACTTTCATTTGATTCAAAAAGATTTTTTGAATGTGTTTGACTTTCATATGATTCAATTAGTATCGTTGAATGCATTTGACAATCATTTGATTCAAAAAGCTATGTTTGAATTTGTTTGACTTTCACTTGATTCAATTAGCTTTTTTGAACTCATTTGACTTTCTTTGGATTCAAAAAGCTTTGTTTGAATGTGTTTGAATTTCACTTGATTTAAATTAGCTTTGTTTGAATTGGTTAACTTTCATTTGATTCAATTAGCTTTGTTTGAATGTGGTTGACTTTCATTTGATTCAATTAGGTTTGTTAGAATGCCATTGACTTTTCGTTTGATTCAATTAGGTTTGTTAGAATGCCATTGACTTTCATTTGATTCAATTAGCTTTGTTGAATGCATATGACTTTCATTTGATTCAAAAAGTTTTTGTTTGAATGTGTTTGACTTTCATTTGATTCAATTAGCATCGTTGAACGCATTTGACAGTCATTTGATTCAAAAAAGCTTTGTTTGAATTACCTAGACTTTCACTTGATTCAATTAGCTTTTTTTGAATGCATTTAACTTTCATTTGATTTAAAAAGCTTTGTTTAAAATGTAATTGACTTTCACTTGATTTAATTACTTTTTTTTAATTGCATTTGACTTTCAGTTGATTCAAAAAGATTTGTTTGAATGTGCTTGACTTTCATATGATTCAATTAGCATCGTTGAACGATTTGAACAATCATTTGATTCAAAAAGCTTTGTTTGACTTTTCACTTGATTCAAATCGCTAATTTTGAATGCATTTGAATTTCATTTGATTGAAAAAGCTTTGTTTGAATGTGTTTGATTTTCATTTGATTAAATTAGCTTTGTTTGAATGTGATTGACTTTCATTTGAATCAATTAGCTTTGTTTAATGCATTTGACTTTCATTTAATTCAAAAAGCTTTGTTTGAATGTGTTTGACTTTAATTTGATTCAAATAGCTTTGTTTGAATGATTTTGACTTTCACTTGATTTAAATACCTTTTTTGAATGCGTTTGACTTTCATTTGATTCAAATAGCATTTCTTGAATGTGTTTGACTTTCATTTGGTTCAAATAGCTTTGTTTAAATGTGTTTGACTTTCATTTGATTCAATTAGCTTTGCTTGAATGTGGTTAACTTTCAATTGAGTCAATTTGCTTTGTTGAATGCATTTGACTTTCATTTGATTCAAAAAAGTTTTGTTTGACTGTCATATGATTCAATTAGCCTCGTTGAATGCATTTGACAATCATTTGATTCAAAAAGCTTTGTTTGAATTCTTTGGACTTTTACTTGATTCAATTAGCTTTTTTGAAAGCATTTGACTTTCATATGATTTAATTAGCTTTGTTTGAATGTTTTTGACTTTCATTTGATGCAATTAGCTTTGTCTGAATGTGTTTGACTTTCGTTTGATTTAATTATCTTTTTGAATGCATTTGACTTTCATTTGATTCAGATAGCATTGTTTGAATGTGTTTGACTTTCATTTGATTCAAATAGCTTTGTTTGAATGTGTTTGCCTTCCATTGGATTTAATTAGCTTTGTTTGAATGTGGTTGACTTTTAATTGATTCAATTTGATCTGTTGAATGCATTTGACTTTCATTTGATTCAAAAAGATTTGTTTGAATGTGTTTGACTTTCATATGATTCAATTAGTATCGTTGAATGCATTTGACAATCATTTGATTCAAAAAGCTATGTTTGAATTTGTTTGACTTTCACTTGATTCAATTAGCTTTTTTTGAACTCATTTGACTTTCTTTGGATTCAAAAAGCTTTGTTTGAATGTGTTTGAATTTCACTTGATTTAAATTAGCTTTGTTTGAATGTGGTTAACTTTCATTTGATTCAATTAGCTTTGTTTGAATGTGGTTGACTTTCATTTGATTCAATTAGGTTTGTTAGAATGCCATTGACTTTCGTTTGATTCAATTAGGTTTGTTAGAATGCCATTGACTTTCATTGATTTAATTAGCTTTGTTGAATGCATATGACTTTCATTTGATTCAAAAAGCTTTGTTTGAATGTGTTTGACTTTCATTTGATTCAATTAGCATCGTTGAACGCATTTGACAGTCATTTGATTCAAAAAACTTTGTTTGAATTACCTAGACTTTCACTTGATTCAATTAGCTTTTTTGAATGCATTTAACTTTCATTTGATTTAAAAAGCTTTGTTTAAATGTAATTGACTTTCACTTGATTTAATTACTTTTTTTTAATTGCATTTGACTTTCAGTTGATTCAAAAAGATTTGTTTGAATCTGCTTGACTTTCATATGATTCAATTAGCATCGTTGAACGGATTTGACAATCATTTGATTCAAAAAGCTTTGTTTGACTTTCACTTGATTCAAATCGCTATTTTGAATGCATTTGAATTTCATTTGATTGAAAAAGCTTTGTTTGAATGTGTTTGATTTTCATTTGATTAAATTAGCTTTGTTTGAATGTGATTGACTTTCATTTGAATCAATTAGCTTTGTTTAATGCATTTGACTTTCATTTAATTCAAAAAGCTTTGTTTGAATGTGTTTGACTTTAATTTGATTCAAATAGCTTTGTTTGAATGTTTTTGACTTTCACTTGATTTAAAATACCTTTTTTGAATGCGTTTGACTTTCATTTGATTCAAATAGCATTTCTTGAATGTGTTTGACTTTCATTTGGTTCAAATAGCTTTGTTTAAATGTGTTTGACTTTCATTTGATTCAATTAGCTTTGCTTGAATGTGGTTAACTTTTCATTGAGTCAATTTGCTTTTTGAATGCATTTGACTTTCATTTGATTAAAAAGTTTTGTTTTGACTGTCATATGATTCAATTAGCCTCGTTGAATGCATTTTGACAATCATTTGATTCAAAAAGCTTTGTTTTGAATTCTTTGGACTTTTACTTGATTCAATTAGCTTTTTTGAAAGCATTTGACTTTCATATGAATTTAATTAGCTTTGTTTGAATGTTTTTGACTTTCATTTGATGCAATTAGCTTTGTCTGAATGTGTTTGACTTTCGTTTGATTTAATTATCTTTTTTGAATGCATTTGACTTTCATTTGATTCAGATAGCATTGTTTGAATGTGTTTGACTTTCATTTGATTCAAATAGCTTTGTTTGAATGTGTTTGCCTTCCATTGGATTTAATTAGCTTTGTTTGAATGGTGGTTGACTTTTAATTGATTCAATTTGATCTGTTGAATGCATTTGACTTTCATTTGATTCAAAAAGATTTGTTTGAATGTGTTTGACTTTCATATGATTCAATTAGTATCGTTGAATGCATTTGACAATCATTTGATTCAAAAAGCTATGTTTGAATTTGTTTGACTTTCACTTGATTCAATTAGCTTTTTTGAACTCATTTGACTTTCTTTGGATTCAAAAAGCTTTGTTTGAATGTGTTTGAATTTCACTTGATTTAAATTAGCTTTGTTTGAATGTGGTTAACTTTCATTTGATTCAATTAGCTTTTGTTTGAATGTGGTTGACTTTCATTTGATTCAATTAGGTTTGTTAGAATGCCATTGACTTTCGTTTGATTCAATTAGGTTTGTTAGAATGCCATTGACTTTCATTTGATTCAATTAGCTTTGTTGAATGCATATGACTTTCATTTGATTCAAAAAGCTTTGTTTGAATGTGTTTTGACTTTTCATTTGATTCAATTAGCATCGTTGAACGCATTTGACAGTCATTTGATTCAAAAAGCTTTGTTTGAATTACCTAGACTTTCACTTGATTCAATTAGCTTTTTTGAATGCATTTAACTTTCATTTGATTTAAAAGCTTTGTTTAAATGTAATTGACTTTCACTTGATTTAATTACTTTTTTTTTAATTGCATTTGACTTTCAGTTGATTTCAAAAAGATTTGTTTGAATGTGCTTGACTTTCATATGATTCAATTAGCATCGTTGAACGGATTTGACAATCATTTGATTCAAAAAGCTTTGTTTGACTTTCACTTGATTCAAATCGCTATTTTGAATGCATTTGAATTTCATTTGATTGAAAAAGCTTTGTTTGAATGTGTTTGATTTTCATTTGATTAAATTAGCTTTGTTTGAATGTGATTGACTTTCATTTGAATCAATTAGCTTTGTTTAATGCATTTGACTTTCATTTAATTCAAAAAGCTTTGTTTGAATGTGTTTGACTTTAATTTGATTCAAATAGCTTTGTTTGAATGATTTTTGACTTTCACTTGATTTAAATACCTTTTTTGAATGCGTTTGACTTTCATTTGATTCAAATAGCATTTCTTGAATGTGTTTGACTTTTCATTTGGTTCAAATAGCTTTGTTTAAATGTGTTTGACTTTCATTTGATTCAATTAGCTTTGCTTGAATGTGGTTAACTTTCAATTGAGTCAATTTGCTTTGTTGAATGCATTTGACTTTCATTTGATTCAAAAAGTTTTGTTTGACTGTCATATGATTCAATTAGCCTCGTTGAATGCATTTGACAATCATTTGATTCAAAAAGCTTTGTTTGAATTCTTTGGACTTTTACTTGATTCAATTAGCTTTTTTGAAAGCATTTGACTTTCATATGATTTAATTAGCTTTGTTTGAATGTTTTGACTTTCATTTGATGCAATTAGCTTTTTCTGAATGTGTTTGACTTTCGTTTGATTTAATTATCTTTTTTGAATGCATTTGACTTTCATTTGATTCAGATAGCTTTGTTTGAATGTGTTTGACTTTCATTTGATTCAAATAGCTTTGTTTGAATGTGTTTGCCTTCCATTGGATTTAATTAGCTTTGTTTGAATGTGGTTGACTTTTAATTGATTCAATTTGATTGTTGAATGCATTTGACTTTCATTTGATTCAAAAAGATTTGTTTGAATGTGTTTGACTTTCATATGATTCAATTAGTATCGTTGAATGCATTTGACAATCATTTGATTCAAAAAGCTATGTTTGAATTTGTTTGACTTTCACTTGATTCAATTAGCTTTTTTGAACTCATTTGACTTTCTTTGGATTCAAAAAGCTTTGTTTGAATGTGTTTGAATTTCACTTGATTTAAATTAGCTTTGTTTGAATGTGGTTAACTTTCATTTGATTCAATTAGCTTTGTTTGAATGTGGTTGACTTTCATTTGATTCAATTAGGTTTGTTAGAATGCCATTGACTTTCGTTTGATTCAATTAGGTTTGTTAGAATGCCATTGACTTTCATTTGATTCAATTAGCATCGTTGAACGCATTTGACAGTCATTTGATTCAAAAACTTTGTTTGAATTACCTAGACTTTCACTTGATTCAATTAGCTTTTTTGAATGCATTTAACTTTCATTTGATTTAAAAAGCTTTGTTTAAATGTAATTGACTTTCACTTGATTTAATTACTTTTTTTTAATTGCATTTGACTTTCAGTTGATTCAAAAAGATTTGTTTGAATGTGCTTGACTTTCATGATTCAATTAGCATCGTTGAACGGATTTGACAATCATTTGATTCAAAAAGCTTTTTTGACTTTCACTTGATTCAAATCGCTATTTTGAATGCATTTGAATTTCATTTGATTGAAAAAAGCTTTGTTTGAATGTGTTTGATTTTCATTTGATTAAATTAGCTTTGTTTGAATGTGATTGACTTTCATTTGAATCAATTAGCTTTGTTTAATGCATTTGACTTTCATTTAATTCAAAAGCTTTGTTTGAATGTGTTTGACTTTTAATTTGATTCAAATAGCTTTGTTTGAATGTTTTTGACTTTTCACTTGATTTAAAATACCTTTTTTGAATGCGTTTGACTTTCATTTGATTCAAATAGCATTTCTTGAATGTGTTTGACTTTCATTTGTTCAAATAGCTTTGTTTAAATGTGTTTGACTTTCATTTGATTTCAATTAGCTTTGCTTGAATGTGGTTAACTTTCAATTGAGTCAATTTTGCTTTGTTGAATGCATTTGACTTTCATTTGATTCAAAAAGTTTTGTTTGACTGTCATATGATTCAATTAGCCTCGTTGAATGCATTTGACAATCATTTGATTCAAAAAGCTTTGTTTGAATTCTTTGGACTTTTACTTGATTCAATTAGCTTTTTTTGAAAAGCATTTGACTTTCATATGATTTAATTAGCTTTGTTTGAATGTTTTTGACTTTCATTTGATGCAATTAGCTTTGTCTGAATGTGTTTGACTTTCGTTTGATTTAATTATCTTTTTTTGAATGCATTTGACTTTCATTTGATTCAGATAGCATTGTTTGAATGTGTTTGACTTTCATTTGATTCAAATAGCTTTGTTTGAATGTGTTTGCCTTCCATTGGATTTAATTAGCTTTGTTTGAATGTGGTTGACTTTTAATTGATTCAATTTGATCTGTTGAATGCATTTGACTTTCATTTGATTCAAAAAGATTTGTTTGAATGTGTTTGACTTTCATATGATTCAATTAGTATCGTTGAATGCATTTGACAATCATTTGATTCAAAAAGCTATGTTTTGAATTTGTTTGACTTTCACTTGATTCAATTAGCTTTTTGAACTCATTTGACTTTCTTTGGATTCAAAAAGCTTTGTTTGAATGTGTTTGAATTTCACTTGATTTAAATTAGCTTTGTTTGAATGTGGTTAACTTTCATTTGATTCAATTAGCTTTGTTTGAATGTGGTTGACTTTCATTTGATTCAATTAGGTTTGTTTAGAATGCCATTGACTTTCGTTTGATTCAATTAGGTTTGTTAGAATGCATTGACTTTCATTTGATTCAATTAGCTTTGTTGAATGCATATGACTTTCATTTGATTCAAAAAGCTTTGTTTGAATGTGTTTGACTTTCATTTGATTCAATTAGCATCGTTGAAACGCATTTGACAGTCATTTGATTCAAAAAGCTTTTGTTTGAATTACCTAGACTTTCACTTGATTCAATTAGCTTTTTTGAATGCATTTAACTTTCATTTGATTTAAAAGCTTTGTTTAAATGTAATTGACTTTCACTTGATTTAATTACTTTTTTTTAATTGCATTTGACTTTCAGTTGATTCAAAAAGATTTGTTTGAATGTGCTTGACTTTCATATGATTCAATTAGCATCGTTGAACGGATTTGACAATCATTTGATTCAAAAAGCTTTGTTTGACTTTCACTTGATTCAAATCGCTATTTTGAATGCATTTGAATTTCATTTGATTGAAAAAGCTTTGTTTGAATGTGTTTGATTTTCATTTGATTAAATTAGCTTTGTTTGAATGTGATTGACTTTCATTTGAATCAATTAGCTTTGTTTAATGCATTTGACTTTCATTTAATTCAAAAAGCTTTGTTTGAATGTGTTTGACTTTAATTTGATTCAAATAGCTTTGTTTGAATGATTTTGACTTTCACTTGATTTAAATACCTTTTTTGAATGCGTTTGACTTTCATTTGATTCAAATAGCATTTCTTGAATGTGTTTGACTTTCATTTGGTTCAAATAGCTTTGTTTAAATGTGTTTGACTTTCATTTGATTCAATTAGCTTTGAATGTGGTTAACTTTCAATTGAGTCAATTTGCTTTGTTGAATGCATTTGACTTTCATTTGATTCAAAAAGTTTTGTTTGACTGTCATATGATTCATTAGCCTCGTTGAATGCATTTGACAATCATTTGATTCAAAAAGCTTTGTTTGAATTCTTTGGACTTTTACTTGATTCAATTAGCTTTTTTAAAGCATTTGACTTTCATATGATTTAATTAGCTTTTGTTTGAATGTTTTTGACTTTCATTTGATGCAATTAGCTTTGTCTGAATGTGTTTGACTTTCGTTTGATTTAATTATCTTTTTTGAATGCATTTGACTTTCATTTGATTCAGATAGCATTGTTTGAATGTGTTTGACTTTCATTTGATTCAAATAGCTTTGTTTGAATTGTGTTTGCCTTCCATTGGATTTAATTAGCTTTGTTTGAATTGGTGGTTGACTTTTAATTGATTCAATTTGATCTGTTGAATGCATTTGACTTTCATTTGATTCAAAAAGATTTGTTTGAATGTGTTTGACTTTCATATGATTCAATTAGTATCGTTGAATGCATTTGACAATCATTTGATTCAAAAAGCTATGTTTGAATTTGTTTGACTTTCACTTGATTCAATTAGCTTTTTTGAACTCATTTGACTTTCTTTGGATTCAAAAAGCTTTGTTTGAATGTGTTTGAATTTCACTTGATTTAAATTAGCTTTGTTTGAATGTGGTTAACTTTCATTTGATTCAATTAGCTTTGTTTGAATGTGGTTGACTTTCATTTGATTCAATTAGGTTTGTTAGAATGCCATTGACTTTCGTTTGATTCAATTAGGTTTGTTAGAATGCCATTGACTTTCATTTGATTCAATTAGCTTTGTTGAATGCATATGACTTTCATTTGATTCAAAAAGCTTTGTTTGAATGTGTTTTTTTATTTGATTCAATTAGCATCGTTGAACGCATTTGACAGTCATTTGATTCAAAAAGCTTTGTTTGAATTACTTAGACTTTCACTTGATTCAATTAGCTTTTTTGAATGCATTTAACTTTCATTTGATTTAAAAAGCTTTGTTTAAATGTAATTGACTTTCACTTGATTTAATTACTTTTTTTTTAATTGCATTTGACTTTCAGTTGATTCAAAAAGATTTGTTTGAATGTGCTTGACTTTCATATGATTCAATTAGCATCGTGAACGGATTTGACAATCATTTGATTCAAAAAGCTTTGTTTGACTTTCACTTGATTCAAATCGCTATTTTGAATGCATTTGAATTTCATTTGATTGAAAAAGCTTTGTTTGAATGTGTTTGATTTTCATTTGATTAAATTAGCTTTGTTTGAATGTGATTGACTTTCATTTGAATCAATTAGCTTTGTTTAATGCATTTGACTTTCATTTAATTCAAAAAGCTTTGTTTGAATGTGTTTGACTTTAATTTGATTCAAATAGCTTTGTTTGAATGATTTTTGACTTTCACTTGATTTAAATACCTTTTTTGAATGCGTTTGACTTTCATTTGATTCAAATAGCATTTCTTGAATGTGTTTGACTTTCATTTGGTTCAAATAGCTTTGTTTAAATGTGTTTGACTTTCATTTGATTCAATTAGCTTTGCTTGAATGTGGTTAACTTTCAATTGAGTCAATTTGCTTTGTTGAATGCATTTGACTTTCATTTGATTCAAAAAGTTTTGTTTGACTGTCATATGATTCAATTAGCCTCGTTGAATGCATTTGACAATCATTTGATTCAAAAAGCTTTGTTTGAATTCTTTGGACTTTTACTTGATTCAATTAGCTTTTTTGAAAGCATTTGACTTTCATATGATTTAATTAGCTTTTTTGAATGTTTTTGACTTTCATTTGATGCAATTAGCTTTCTGAATGTGTTTGACTTTCGTTTGATTTAATTATCTTTTTTGAATGCATTTGACTTTCATTTGATTCAGATAGCATTGTTTGAATGTGTTTGACTTTCATTTGATTCAAATAGCTTTGTTTGAATGTGTTTGCCTTCCATTGGATTTAATTAGCTTTGTTTGAATGTGGTTGCTTTTAATTGATTCAATTTGATCTTTGAATGCATTTGACTTTCATTTGATTCAAAAAGATTTGTTTGAATGTGTTTGACTTTCATATGATTCAATTAGTATCGTTGAATGCATTTGACAATCATTTGATTCAAAAAGCTATGTTTGAATTTGTTTGACTTTCACTTGATTCAATTAGCTTTTTTGAACTCATTTGACTTTCTTTGGATTCAAAAAGCTTTGTTTGAATGTGTTTGAATTTCACTTGATTTAAATTAGCTTTGTTTGAATGTGGTTAACTTTCATTTGATTCAATTAGCTTTGTTTGAATGTGGTTGACTTTCATTTGATTCAATTAGGTTTGTTAGAATGCCATTGACTTTCGTTTGATTCAATTAGGTTTGTTAGAATGCCATTGACTTTCATTTGATTCAATTAGCTTTGTTGAATGCATATTACTTTCATTTGATTCAAAAAGCTTTGTTTGAATGTGTTTGACTTTCATTTGATTCAATTAGCATCGTTGAAGCATTTGACGTCATTTATTCAAAAAGCTTTGTTTGAATTACTTAGACTTTCACTTGATTCAATTAGCTTTTTTAATGCATTTAACTTTCATTTGATTTAAAAGCTTTGTTTAAATGTAATTGACTTTCACTTGATTTAATTACTTTTTTTTTTAATTGCATTTGACTTTCAGTTGATTCAAAAAGATTTGTTTGAATGTGCTTGACTTTCATATGATTCAATTAGCATCGTTGAACGGATTTGACAATCATTTGATTCAAAAAGCATTTTGACTTTCACTTGATTCAAATCGCTATTTTGAATGCATTTGAATTTCATTTGATTGAAAAAGCTTTGTTTGAATGTGTTTGATTTTCATTTGATTAAATTAGCTTTGTTTGAATGTGATTGACTTTCATTTGAATCAATTAGCTTTGTTTAATGCATTTGACTTTCATTTAATTCAAAAAGCTTTGTTTGAATGTGTTTGACTTTAATTTGATTCAATAGTTTTGTTTGAATGTTTTTTGACTTTCACTTGATTTAAATACCTTTTTGAATGCGTTTTGACTTTCATTTGATTCAAATAGCATTTCTTGAATGTGTTTGACTTTCATTTGGTTCAAATAGCTTTGTTTAAATGTGTTTGACTTTCATTTGATTCAATTAGCTTTGCTTGAATTTGGTTAACTTTCAATTGAGTCAATTTGCTTTATTGAATGCATTTGACTTTCATTTGATTCAAAAAGTTTTGTTTGACTGTCATGTGATTCAATTAGCAAATGCATTTGACAATCATTTGATTCAAAAAGCTTTGTTTGAATTCTTTGGACTTTTACTTGATTCAATTAGCTTTTTTGAAAGCATTTGACTTTCATATGATTTAATTAGCTTTGTTTGAATGTTTTTTGACTTTCATTTGATGCAATTAGCTTTTCTGAATGTGTTTGACTTTCGTTGATTTAATTATCTTTTTTTAATGCATTTGACTTTCATTTGATTCAGCATTGTTTGAATGTGTTTGACTTTCATTTGATTCAAATAGCTTTGTTTGAATGTGTTTGCCTTCCATTGGATTTAATTAGCTTTGTTTGAATGTGGTTGACTTTTAATTGATTCAATTTGATTGTTGAATCATTTGACTTTCATTTGATTCAAAAAGATTTGTTTGAATGTGTTTGACTTTCATATGATTCAATTAATCGTTGAATGCATTTGACAATCATTTGATTCAAAAAGCTTTGTTTGAATTTGTTTGATTTTCACTTGATTCAATTAGCTTTTTTGAACTCATTTGACTTTCTTTGGATTCAAAAAGCTTTGTTTGAATGTGTTTGAATTCACTTGATTTAAATAGCTTTGTTTGAATGTGTTAACTTTCATTTGATTCAATTAGCTTTGTTTGAATGTGGTTTGACTTTCATTTGATTAAATTAGTTTGTTGAATGCCATTGACTTTGTTTGATTCAATTAGGTTTGTTAGAATGACTTTCATTTGATTCAATTAGCTTTGTTTGAATGTGGTTAACTTTCAATTGAGTCAATTTGCTTTGTTGAATGCATTTGACTTTCATTTGATTCAAAAAGTTTTGTTTGACTGTCATATGATTCAATTAGCCTCGTTGAATGCATTTGACAATCATTTGATTCAAAAAGCTTTGTTTGAATTCTTTGGACTTTTACTTGATTCAATTAGCTTTTTTGAAAGCATTTGACTTTCATATGATTTAATTAGCTTTTTTTGAATGTTTTTGACTTTCATTTGATGCAATTAGCTTTTTTCTAAATGTGTTTGACTTTCGTTTGATTTAATTATCTTTTTTTAATGCATTTGACTTTCATTTGATTCAGATAGCATTGTTTGAATGTGTTTGACTTTCATTTGATCAAATAGCTTTGTTTGAATGTGTTTGCCTTCCATTGGATTTAATTAGCTTTGTTTGAATGTGGTTGACTTTTAATTGATTCAATTTGATCTGTTGAATGCATTTGACTTTCATTTGATTCAAAAAGATTTGTTTGAATGTGTTTGACTTTCATATGATTCAATTAGTATCGTTGAATGCATTTGACAATCATTTGATTCAAAAAGCTATGTTTGAATTTTTTGACTTTCACTTGATTCAATTAGCTTTTTTGAACTCATTTGACTTTCTTTGGATTCAAAAAGCTTTGTTTGAATGTGTTTGAATTTCACTTGATTTAAATTAGCTTTGTTTGAATGTGGTTAACTTTCATTTGATTCAATTAGCTTTGTTTGAATGTGGTTGACTTTCATTTGATTCAATTAGGTTTGTTAGAATGCCATTGACTTTCGTTTGATTCAATTAGGTTTGTTAGAATGCATTGACTTTCATTTGATTCAATTAGCTTTGTTGAATGCATATGACTTTCATTTGATTCAAAAAGCTTTGTTTGAATGTGTTTGACTTTCATTTGATTCAATTAGCATCGTTGAACACATTTGACAGTCATTTGATTCAAAAAACTTTGTTTGAATTACCTAGACTTTCACTTGATTCAATTAGCTTTTTTGAATGCATTTAACTTTCATTTGATTTAAAAAGCTTTGTTTAAATGTAATTGACTTTCACTTGATTTAATTACTTTTTTTTAATTGCATTTGACTTTCAGTTGATTCAAAAAGATTTGTTTGAATGTGCTTGACTTTCATATGATTCAATTAGCATCGTTGAACGGATTTGACAATCATTTGATTCAAAAAGCTTTGTTTGACTTTCACTTGATTCAAATCGCTATTTTGAATGCATTTGAATTTCATTTGATTGAAAAAGCTTTGTTTGAATGTGTTTGATTTTCATTTGATTAAATTAGCTTTGTTTGAATGTGATTGACTTTCATTTGAATCAATTAGCTTTGTTTAATGCATTTGACTTTCATTTAATTCAAAAAGCTTTGTTTGAATGTGTTTGACTTTAATTTGATTCAAATAGCTTTGTTTGAATGATTTTTGACTTTCACTTGATTTAAATACCTTTTTTGAATGCGTTTGACTTTCATTTGATTCAAAGCATTTCTTGAATGTGTTTGACTTTCATTTGGTTCAAATAGCTTTGTTTAAATGTGTTTGACTTTCATTTGATTCAATTAGCTTTGCTTGAATGTGGTTAACTTTCAATTGAGTCAATTTGCTTTGTTGAATGCATTTGACTTTCATTTGATTCAAAAAGTTTTGTTTGACTGTCATATGATTCAATTAGCCTCGTTGAATGCATTTGACAATCATTTGATTCAAAAAGCTTTGTTTGAATTCTTTGGACTTTTACTTGATTCAATTAGCTTTTTTGAAAGCATTTGACTTTCATATGATTTAATTAGCTTTGTTTGAATGTTTTTGACTTTCATTTGATGCAATTAGCTTTGTCTGAATGTGTTTGACTTTCGTTTGATTTAATTATCTTTTTTGAATGCATTTGACTTTCATTTGATTCAGATAGCATTGTTTGAATGTGTTTGACTTTCATTTGATTCAAATAGCTTTGTTTGAATGTGTTTGCCTTCCATTGGATTTAATTAGCTTTGTTTGAATGTGGTTGACTTTTAATTGATTCAATTTGATCTGTTGAATGCATTTGACTTTCATTTGATTCAAAAAGATTTGTTTGAATGTGTTTGACTTTCATATGATTCAATTAGTATCGTTGAATGCATTTGACAATCATTTGATTCAAAAAGCTATGTTTGAATTTGTTTGACTTTCACTTGATTCAATTAGCTTTTTTGAACTCATTTGACTTTCTTTGGATTCAAAAAGCTTTGTTTGAATGTGTTTGAATTTCACTTGATTTAAATTAGCTTTGTTTGAATGTGGTTAACTTTCATTTGATTCAATTAGCTTTGTTTGAATGTGGTTGACTTTCATTTGATTCAATTAGGTTTGTTAGAATGCCATTGACTTTCGTTTGATTCAATTAGGTTTGTTAGAATGCCATTGACTTTCATTTGATTCAATTAGCTTTGTTGAATGCATATGACTTTCATTTGATTCAAAAAGCTTTGTTTGAATGTGTTTGACTTTCATTTGATTCAATTAGCATCGTTGAACGCATTTGACAGTCATTTGATTCAAAAAACTTTGTTTGAATTACCTAGACTTTCACTTGATTCAATTAGCTTTTTTGAATGCATTTAACTTTCATTTGATTTAAAAAGCTTTGTTTAAATGTAATTGACTTTCACTTGATTTAATTACTTTTTTTTAATTGCATTTGACTTTCAGTTGATTCAAAAAGATTTGTTTGAATGT
>NW_018745525.1:0-27406 GCF_001683475.1 Chenopodium quinoa | reverse complement strand
AATTGAATCAAATGAAAGTCAAACACATTCAAACAAACCTAATTGAATCAAATGAAAGTCAAAATCATTCAAACAGAGCTAATTAAATAAAATGAAAGTCAAACACATTGAAACAAAGCTAATTGGATAAAATTTAAGTCAAACACATTCAAATAGAGCTTTTTGAATAAAATGAAAGTCAAATGCGTTCAACAAAGCTAATTGAATCAAACGAAAGTCAAAAACATCTAAAAAAATCTAATTAAATCAAATGAAAGTCAAACACATTCAGACAAAGCTATTTTGTATCAAATGAAATTCAAATGCATTATACAAATCTAATTGAATCAAATGAAAGTCAAAAAACATCTAAAAAAATCTAATTAAATCAAATGAAAGTCAAACACAAAAAAAAAAACTAATTAAATCAAATGAAGTCAAACCCATTCAAACAAAGCTATTTGAATTAAATGAAAGTCAAATGCAATCTACAAAGCTAATTGAATCAAATGAAATTTAAACACATTCAAACAAACCTAATAGAATCAAATGAAAGACGAACACATTCAAACAGAGCTAATTGAATCAAATAAAAGTCAAACCCGTTCAAAAAGATCTTTTTGAATCAAATTAAGGTCAAATTTAATCTACAAAGCTAATTGAATCAATTGAAAGTTAAAACACATTCAAACAAAGCTATTTGAATGAAATGTAAGTCAAACACATTCAAACAGAGCTTTTTGAATCAAATGAAAGTTAAATGCATTCAACAAAGCTAATTGAATCAAATTAAAGATCAAATATCTAAAAAACCTAATTAAATCAAATGAAAAGTCAATCACATTCAGACAAAGCTATTTGAATCAAATGAAAGTCAAATGCATTTCACAATCTAATTGAATCAAATGAAAGTTAAAAACATTCGAACAAAGCCAATTGAATCAAATGAAAGTCAATCACATTCAGACAAAGCTATTTGAATCAAATTGAAAGTCAATGCATTTTACAAATCTAATTGAATCAAATGAAAGTAAAAAACATTTGAACAAAGCCAATTGAATCAAATGAAAGTCAACACATTCAAACAATCCTATCTGAATCAAATGAAAGTCAAACACATTCAAACAGTGCTAATTGAATAAAATGAAAGTCAAACACATTTAAAAAGAGCTTTTTGAATCAAATGAAGGTCAAATGCATTTAAAAAGCAAATTGAATCAAAATGTCAGTCAAACACATTCAAACAAAGCTAATTGAATCAAATGAAAGTCAAACACATTCAAACACAGCTATTTGAATCAAATGAAAGTCAAATGCTTTCTACAAAGCTAATTGAATCAAATCAAAGTAAAAAACATTCCAACAAAGCCAATTGAATCAAATGAAAGTCAAACACATTCAAACAAACTAATTGAATCATATGAAAGTCAAACACATTTAAACAAAGCTAATTGAATCAAATGAAAGTCAAACACATTCAAAACAAAATTGACTAGATCAAATGTAAGTCAAACACATTCAAACAGAGCTTTTTGAATCAAATTAAAGTAAAATGCATTCAACAAAGCTAATTGAATCAAACAAAAGTCAAAAACATCTAAAAAAATTAAATTAAATCAAATGACAGTCAAACACATTCAGACAAAGCTATTTGAATCAAATGAAATTCAAATGCATTCTACAAAGCCAATTGAATCAAATGAAAGTCAAACACATTTTAAACAAACCTAATTGAATCAAATGAAAGTCAAAATCAATCAAACAAAGCTAATTAAATAAAATGAAAGTCAAACACATTCAAAAAGAGCTTTTTGAATCAAATGAAGGTCAAACGCAATCTACAAAGATAATTGAATCAAATGAAAGTCAAACACATTGAAACAAAGCTAATTGGATAAAATATAAGTCAAACACATTCAAATAGAGCTTTTTGAATAAAATGAAAGTCAAATGCGTTCAACAAAGCTAATTGAATCAAACGAAAGTCAAAAACATCTAAAAAAATCTAATTAAATCAAATGAAAGTCAAACACATTCAGACAAAGCTATTTGTATCAAATGAAATTCAAATGCATTATACAAATCTAATTGAATCAAATGAAAGTCAAAAACATCTAAAAAAATCTAATTAAATCAAATGAAAGTCAAACACAATAAAAAAAAAACTAATTAAATCAAATGAAAGTCAAACCCATTCAAACAAAGCTATTTGAATTAAATGAAAGTCAAATGCAATCTACAAAGCTAATTGAATCAAATGAAATTTAAACACATTCAAACAAACCTAATAGAATCAAATGAAAGACGAACACATTCAAACAGAGCTAATTGAATCAAATAAAAGTCAAACCCATTCAAAAAGATCTTTTGAATCAAATTAAGGTCAAATTTAATCTACAAAGCTAATTGAATCAATTGAAAGTTAAACACATTCAAACAAAGCTATTTGAATGAAATGTAAGTCAAACACATTCAAACAGAGCTTTTTGAATCAAATGAAAGTCAAATGCATTCAACAAAGCTAATTGAATCAAATTAAAGATCAAAATATCTAAAAAACCTAATTAAATCAAATGAAAGTCAATCACATTCAGACAAAGCTATTTGAATCAAATGAAAGTCAAATGCATTCTACAAATCTAATTGAATCAAATGAAAGTTAAAAAACATTCGAACAAAGCCAATTGAATCAAATGAAAGTCAATCACATTCAGACAAAGCTATTTGAATCAAATTGAAAGTCAAATGTATTTTACAAATCTAATTGAATCAAATGAAAGTAAAAAACATTTGAACAAAGCCAATTGAATCAAATGAAAGTCAAACACATTCAAACAATCCTATCTGAATCAAATGAAAGTCAAAACACATTCAAACAGTGCTAATTGAATAAAATGAAAGTCAAACACATTTAAAAAGAGCTTTTTGAATCAAATGAAGGTCAAATGCATTTAAGAAAGCAAATTGAATCAAATGTCAGTCAAACACATTCAAACAAAGCTAATTGAATCAAATGAAAGTCAAACACATTCAAACACAGCTATTTGAATCAAATGAAAGTCAAATGCTTTCTACAAAGCTAATTGAATCAAATCAAAGTCAAACATTCCAACAAAGCCAATTGAATCAAATGAAAGTCAAACACATTCAAACAAACCTAATTAAATCATATGAAAGTCAAACACATTTAAACAAAGCTAATTGAATCAAATGAAAGTCAAACACATTCAAACAAAATTGATTAGATCAAATGTAAGTCAAACACATTCAAACAGAGCTTTTTGAATCAAATTAAAGTAAAATGCATTCAACAAAGCTAATTGAATCAAACAAAAGTCAAAAACATCAAAAAAAATTAAATTAAATCAAATGACAGTCAAACACATTCAGACAAAGCTATTTGAATCAAATGAAATTCAAATGCATTCTACAAAGCCAATTGAATCAAATGAAAGTCAAACACATTTTAACAAACCTAATTGAATCAAATGAAAGTCAAAATCAATCAAACAAAGCTAATTAAATAAAATGAAAGTCAAACACATTCAAAAAGAGCTTTTTGAATCAAATGAAGGTCAAACGCAATCTACAAAGATAATTGAATCAAATGAAAGTCAAACACATTGAAACAAAGCTAATTGGATAAAATATAAGTCAAACACATTCAAATAGAGCTTTTTGAATAAAATGAAAGTCAAATGCGTTCAACAAAGCTAATTGAATCAAACGAAAGTCAAAAACATTTAAAAAAAATCTAATTAAATCAAATGAAAGTCAAACACATTCAGACAAAGCTATTGTATCAACTGAAAGTCATATGCATTCTACAAATCTAATTGAATCAAATGAAAGTAAAAAACATCTAAAAAATTCAAATTAAATCAATAAAAGGTCAAACACATTCAAACAAAACTATTTGAATCAAATGAAAGTCAAATGCATTCTATAAAGCTAATTGAATCAAATGAAAGTCAAACACATTCAAACAAAGCTAATTGAATCAAATGAAAGTAAAACACTATAAAACAAACCTAATTGAATCAAATGAAAGTAAAACACATTCAAACAGAGCTAATTGAATCAAATGAAAGTCAAACACATTCAAAAAGAGTTTTTTAAATCAAATGAAGGTCAAATGCAATCTGCAAAGCTAATCAAATCAAATGAAAGTCAAACACATTCAAACAAAGCTAATTGAATCAAATGTAAGTCAAATACATTCAAACAAAGCTTTTTGAATCAAATGAAAGTCAAATGCATTCAACAAAGCTAATTGAATCAAATGAAAGTAAAAAACAACTAAAAAAATCTAATTAAATCAAATGAAAGTCAAACACATTCAGACAAAGCTATTTGAATCAAATGAATGTCAAATGCATTCTACAAATCTAATTGAATCAAATGAAAGTAAAAAACATTTGAACAAAGCCAATTGAATCAAATGAAAGTCAAACACATTCAAACAAACCTAATTGAATCAAATGAAAGTCAAAATCATTCAAACAGAGCTAATTAAATAAAATGAAAGTCAAACACATTCAAAAAGAGCTTTTTGAATGAAATGAAGGTCAAACGCAATCTACAAAGCTAATTGAATCAAATGAAAGTCAAACACATTGAAACAAAGCTAATTGGATAAAATTTAAGTCAAACACATTCAAATAGAGCTTTTTGAATAAAATGAAAGTCAAATGCGTTCAACAAAGCTAATTGAATCAAACGAAAGTCAAAAACATCTAAAAAAATCTAATTAAATCAAATCAAAGTCAAACACATTCAGACAAAGCTATTTGTATCAAATGAAATTCAAATGCATTATACAAATCTAATTGAATCAAATGAAAGTCAAAAACATCTAAAAAAATCTAATTAAATCAAATGAAAGTCAAACACAATAAAAAAAACTAATTAAATCAAATGAAAGTCAAACCCATTCAAACAAAGCTATTTGAATTAAATGAAAGTCAAATGTAATCTACAAAGCTAATTGAATCAAATGAAATTTAAACACATTCAAACAAACCTAATAGAATCAAATGAAAGACGAACACATTCAAACAGAGCTAATTGAATCAAATAAAAGTCAAACCCATTCAAAAAGATCTTTTTGAATCAAATTAAGGTCAAATTTAATCTACAAAGCTAATTGAATCAATTGAAAGTTAAACACATTCAAACAAAGCTATTTGAATGAAATGTAAGTCAAACACATTCAAACAGAGCTTTTTGAATCAAATGAAAGTAAAATGCATTCAACAAAGCTAATTGAATCAAATTAAAGTTAAAAATATCTAAAAAACCTAATTAAATCAAATGAAAGTCAATCACATTCAGACAAAGCTATTTGAATCAAATGAAAGTCAAATGCATTCTACAAATCTAATTGAATCAAATGAAAGTTAAAAACATTCGAACAAAGCCAATTGAATCAAATGAAAGTCAATCACATTCAGACAAAGCTATTTGAATCAAATTGAAAGTCAAATGCATTCTACAAATCTAATTGAATCAAATAAAAGTAAAAAACATTTGAACAAAGCCAATTGAATCAAATGAAAGTCAAACACATTCAAACAAACCTATCTGAATCAAATGAAAGTCAAACACATTCAAACAGTGCTAATTGAATAAAATGAAAGTCAAACACATTTAAAAAGAGCTTTTTGAATCAAATGAAGGTCAAATGCATTTAAGAAAGCAAATTGAATCAAATGACAGACAAACACATTCAAACAAAGCTAATTGAATCAAATGAAAGTCAAACACATTCAAACACAGCTATTTGAATCAAATGAAAGTCAAATGCTTTCTACAAAGCTAATTGAATCAAATGAAAGTTAAAAAAATTCCAACAAAGCCAATTGAATCAAATGAAAGTCAAACACATTCAAACAAACCTAATTGAATCATATGAAAGTCAAACACATTTAAACAAAGCTAATTGAATCAAATGAAAGTCAAACACATTCAAACAAAATTGATTAGATCAAATGTAAGTCAAACACATTCAAACAGAGCTTTTTGAATCAAATTAAAGTAAAATGCATTCAACAAAGCTAATTGAATCAAACAAAAGTCAAAAACATCTAAAAAAATTAAATTAAATCAAATGACAGTCAAACACATTCAGACCAAGCTATTTGAATCAAATGAAATTCAAATGCATTCTACAAAGCCAATTGAAT
Organism: Chenopodium quinoa; assembly: GCF_001683475.1. Classification (NCBI taxonomy): domain Eukaryota; kingdom Viridiplantae; phylum Streptophyta; class Magnoliopsida; order Caryophyllales; family Amaranthaceae; genus Chenopodium; species Chenopodium quinoa. Next base: position 21,242 of record NW_018745525.1, on the reverse strand, counting down.
CAAATGAAAGTCAAACACATTTTAACAAACCTAATTGAATCAAATGAAAGTCAAAATCATTCAAACAAAGCTAATTAAATAAAATGAAAGTCAAACACATTCAAAAAGAGCTTTTTGAATCAAATGAAGGTCAAACGCAATCTACAAAGCTAATTGAATCAAATGAAAGTCAAACACATTGAAACAAAGCTAATTGGATAAAATATAAGTCAAACACATTCAAATAGAGCTTTTTGAATAAAATGAAAGTCAAATGCATTCAACAAAGCTAATTGAATCAAACGAAAGTCAAAAACATTTAAAAAAATCTAAATAAATCAAATGAAAGTCAAACACATTCAGACAAAGCTATTTGAATCAAATGAAAGTAAAAAACATTTGAAAAAAAGCCAATTGAATCAAATGAAAGTAAAAAACATCTAAAATATTCAAATTAAATCAATAAAAGGTCAAACACATTCAAACAAAACTATTTGAATCAAATGAAAGTCAAATGCATTCTATAAAGCTAATTGAATCAAATGAAAGTCAAACACATTCAAACAAAGCTAATTGAATCAAATGAAAGTAAAACACAATAAAACAAACCTAATTGAATCAAATGAAAGTAAAACACATTCAAACAGAGCTAATTGAATCAAATGAAAGTCAAACACATTCAAAAAGAGTTTTTTAAATCAAATGAAGGTCAAATGCAATCTGCAAAGCTAATCAAATCAAATGAAAGTCAAACACATTCAAACAAAGCTAATTAAATCAAATGTAAGTCAAATAACTTCAAACAAAGCTTTTTGAATCAAATGAAAGTCAAATGCATTCAACAAAGCTCATTGAATCAAATGAAAGTAAAAAACAACTAAAAAAATCTAATTAAATCAAATGAAAGTCAAACACATTCAGACAAAGCTATTTGAATCAAATGAATGTCAAATGCATTCTACAAATCTAATTGAATCAAATGAAAGTAAAAAACATTTGAACAAAGCCAATTGAATCAAATGAAAGTCAAACACATTCAAACAAACCTAATTGAATCAAATGAAAGTCAAACACATTCAAACAAAGCTAATTGAATCAAATGAAAGTAAAACACATTAAAACAAACCTAATTGAATCAAATGAAAGTCAAACACATTCAAACAACGCTAATTGAATCAAATGAAAGTCAAACTGATGTAAAAACTAATAGATGAAATTAGTTTAAACAAGTTAATGAATCAAGCTTAAGCAAAGGATTGATTTTAGGTTGGTGTTTAGGTACGTTTATGTAGAATTTAGGTGTAGGTTTGTAAGGATTACTCACTTAACAAACAAGGATATGAAGGCAAGGATTTCTCACTCAACCAACTAAGTTCAAATTGTATGGAAGAATTACTCACTTGACCACTCAATCTCTTCAAGTCTAACTTGGTACAAAAACCGGTTATTTCACAAACAAATAATCAATTTTTAAGTTCAAGCAAAAGCTCTTTTTCATTGATCAAAATCTGATTACAAACTACAATTACATGCCTTTTATAAGCAACTAAAAGAACTAACAATCATTGCTTAACTTAAAGAAGCAAACTGATTTATTAAAGCTTTAAACAACGAAAATGAAACTAAGCCTAAAGTATGTCTAAGTGCAGCAGCCTTTTAGTCTTCATAAGCCCCTTAACGTCCTTATTAAACGCATGTAAATGAGCTAAGGAAACAGCCACAAATTCAGCAAGAAAACCGTTGGAGGTGCATTTGTAACCCCCCTTGATTCACGCCCCTTTCATTATTCATGCATTGAAGTTTCTCCTTGAGTTCCTCTCAACTGAAATGGCTGGTCAAAATGCTTCAATTAACGTGCTTAATGAGCAATTAAGCAAGTAAATCCATGATTAACACCAAACGGACCATGGGCAGCAAAAAAACCCAAGGTTTGGTCTTCAAATGATTTCGCAAGTATCACTTCTTTGGATGAACCGTAACTTGGACTTGTGCTTCGACTTGGATGAAAATTGTGATTAAGACTAATAGGACTTTCGTGATTTGTATCACAAACACATTCAAAAAGAGTTTTTTGAATCAAATGAAGGTCAAATGCAATCTGCAAAGCTAATCAAATCAAATGAAAGTCAAACACATTCAAACAAAGCTTATTGAATCAAATGTAAGTCAAATACATTCAAACAAATCTTTTTGAATCAAATGAAAGTCAAATGCATTCAACAAAGCTTATTGAATCAAATGAAAGTCCAAAACATCTAAAAAAAATTTTATTAAATCAAATGAAAGTCAAACACATTCAGACAAAGCTATTTGAATCAAATGAAAGTCAAATGCATTCTACAAATCTAATTGAATCAAATGAAGGTAAAAAACATTTGAACAAAGCCAAACACATTCAAACAGTGCTAATTGAATCAAATGAAAGTCAAACACATTTAAAAAGAGCTTTTTGAATCAAATGAAGGTCAAATGCATTTAATAAACTAATTGAATCAAATGTAAGTCAAACACATTCAAACAGAGCTCTCAAATGCATTCAACAAAGCTAATTGAATCAAACGAAAGTCAAAAACATCTATAAAAATCTAATTAAATCAAATGAAAGTCAAACACATTCAAACAAAGCTATTTGAATCAAATGAAAATCAAATGCATTCTACAAATCTAATTGAATAAAATGAAAGTAAAAACATCTAAAAAATTCAAATTAAATCAATAAAAGGTCAAACACATTCAAACAAAACTATTTGAATCGAATGAAAGTCAAAAGCATTCTATAAAGCTAATTGAATCAAATGAAAGTCAAACACATTCAAACAAAGCTAATTAAATCAAATCAAAGTAAAACACATTCAAACAAACCTAATTGAATCAAATGAAAGTCAAAGACATTCAAACAGAGCTAATTGAATCAAATGAAAGTCAAACACATCCAAACAAAGCTAATTGAATCAAATGTAAGTCAAACACATTCAAACAGAGCTTTTTGAATAAAATAAAAGTCAAAATGCATTCAACAAAGCTAATTGAATCAAATGAAAATCAAACACATTCAAACACAGCTATTTAAATCAAATGAAAGTCAAATGCTTTCTACAAAGCTTATTCAATCAAATGAAAGTCAAAAACATTCCAACAAAGCGAATTGAATCAAATGAAAGTCAAACACATTCAAACAAACCTAATTAAATCATATGAAAGTCAAACACATTCAAACAAAGCTAATTGAATCAAATGAAAGTAAAACACATTCAAACAAATCTAATTGAATCAAATGAAAGTCAAAGACATTCAAACAGAGCTAATTGAATCAAATGAAAGTCAAACACATTCAAACAGAGCTAATTGAATCAAATGAAAGTCAAACACAATCAAACAAAGCTAATTGAATCAAATGTAAGTCAAACACATTCAAACAGAGCTTTTTGAATCAAATGAAAGTCAAATGCATTTAACAAAGCTAATTGAATCAAGTGAAAGTCAAAAAAATCTAAAAAAACCTAATTAAATGCAATGAAAGTCAAACACATTCAAACAAAGCTATTTGAATCAAATGAAAGTCAAATGCACTCTACAAATCTATTTGAATCAAATGGAAGTAAAAAACAATCGAACAAAGCCAATTGAATCCAATGAAAGTCAAACACATTCAAACAAAGCTTTTTGAATCAAATGAAAGTCAAATGCATTCAACAAAGCTAATTGAATCAAATGAAAGTCAAAAACATCTAAAAAATCTAATTAAATCAAATGAAAGTCAAACACAATCAAAAAAAGCTAATTAAATCAAATGAAAGTCAAACACATTCAAACAAAGCTGTTTGAATTAAATGAAAGTCAAATGCAATCTACAAAGCTAATTGAATCAAATGAAATTTAAACACATTCAAACAAACCTAATTGAATCAAATTAAAGTCAAAAATATCCAAAAAACCTAATTAAATCAAATGAAAGTCAATCACATTCAGACAAAGCTATTTGAATCAAATGAAAGTCAAATGCATTCTACAAAGCTAATTAAATCTAATGAAAGTCAAAAACATTCGAAGAAAGCCAATTGAATCAAATGAAAGTCAAACACATTCAAACAAACCTAATTGAATCAAATTAAAGTCAAACACATTCAAACAAACCTAATTGAATCAAATGAAAGTCAAAGACATTCAAACAGAGCTAATTGAATCAAATGAAAGTCAAACACATCCAAACAAAGCTAATTGAATCAAATGTAAGTCAAACACATTCAAACAGAGCTTTTTGAATAAAATAAAAGTCAAAATGCATTCAACAAAGCTAATTGAATCAAATGAAAATCAAACACATTCAAACACAGCTATTTAAATCAAATGAAAGTCAAATGCTTTCTACAAAGCTTATTCAATCAAATGAAAGTCAAAAACATTCCAACAAAGCGAATTGAATCAAATGAAAGTCAAACACATTCAAACAAACCTAATTAAATCATATGAAAGTCAAACACATTCAAACAAAGCTAATTGAATCAAATGAAAGTAAAACACATTCAAACAAATCTAATTGAATCAAATGAAAGTCAAAGACATTCAAACAGAGCTAATTGAATCAAATGAAAGTCAAAGACATTCAAACAGAGCTAATTGAATCAAATGAAAGTCAAACACAATCAAACAAAGCTAATTGAATCAAATGTAAGTCAAACACATTCAAACAGAGCTTTTTGAATCAAATGAAAGTCAAATGCATTTAACAAAGCTAATTGAATCAAATGAAAGTCAAAAAAATCTAAAAAAAACCTAATTAAATGCAATGAAAGTCAAACACATTCAAACAAAGCTATTTGAATCAAATGAAAGTCAAATGCACTCTACAAATCTATTTGAATCAAATGGAAGTAAAAAACAATCGAACAAAGCCAATTGAATCCAATGAAAGTCAAACACATTCAAACAAAGCTTTTTGAATCAAATGAAAGTCAAATGCATTCAACAAAGCTAATTGAATCAAATGAAAGTCAAAAACATCTAAAAAATCTAATTAAATCAAATGAAAGTCAAACACAATCAAAAAAAGCTAATTAAATCAAATGAAAGTCAAACACATTCAAACAAAGCTGTTTGAATTAAATGAAAGTCAAATGCAATCTACAAAGCTAATTGAATCAAATGAAATTTAAACACATTCAAACAAACCTAATTGAATCAAATTAAAGTCAAAAATATCCAAAAAACCTAATTAAATCAAATGAAAGTCAATCACATTCAGACAAAGCTATTTGAATCAAATGAAAGTCAAATGCATTCTACAAAGCTAATTAAATCTAATGAAAGTCAAAAACATTCGAAGAAAGCCAATTGAATCAAATGAAAGTCAAACACATTCAAACAAACCTAATTGAATCAAATTAAAGTCAAAAATATCCAAAAAACCTAATTAAATCAAATGAAAGTCAATCACATTCAGACAAAGCTATTTGAATCAAATGAAAGTCAAATGCATTCTACAAAGCTAATTAAATCTAATAAAAGTCAAAAACATTCGAACAAAGCCAATTGAATCAAATGAAAGTCAAACACATTCAAACAAACCTAATTGAATCAAATGAAAGTCAAAATCATTCAAACAGAGCTAATTAAATAAAATGAAAGTCAAACACATTCAAAAAGAGCTTTTTGAATCAAATGATGGTCAAACACAATCTACAAAGCTAATTGAATCAAATGAAAGTCAAACACATTGAAACAAAGATAATTGGATAAAATTTAAGTCAAACACATTCAAATAGAGCTTTTTGAATAAAATGAAAGTCAAAGGCGTTCAACAAAGCTAATTGAATCAAACGAAAGTAAAAAACATCTAAAAAAATCTAATTAAATCAAATGAAAGTCAAACACATTCAGACAAAGCTATTTGTATCAAATGAAATTCAAATGCATTATACAAATCTAATTGAATCAAATGAAAGTCAAAAACATCTAAAAAAATCTAATTAAATCAAATGAAAGTCAAACACAATAAAAAAAGCTAATTAAATCAAATGAAAGTCAAACCCATTCAAACAAAGCTATTTGAATTAAATGAAAGTCAAATGCAATCTACAAAGCTAATTGAATCAAATGAAATTTAAACACATTCAAACAAACCTAATAGAACAAATGAAAGACGAACACATTCAAACAGAGCTAATTGAATCAAATAAAAGTCAAACCCATTCAAAAAGATCTTTTTGAATCAAATTAAGGTCAAATTTAATCTACAAAGCTAATTGAATCAATTGAAAGTTAAACACATTCAAACAAAGCTATTTGAATGAAATGTAAGTCAAACACATTCAAACAGAGCTTTTTGAATCAAATGAAAGTCAAATGCATTCAGCAAAGCTAATTAAATCATATTAAAGTCAAAAATATCCAAAAAACCTAATTAAATCAAATGAAAGTCAATCACATTCAGACAAAGCTATTAAAATCAAATGAAAGTCAAATGCATTCTACAAATCTAATTGAATCAAATGAAAGTCAAAAACATTCGAACAAAGCCAATTGAATCAAATGAAAGTCAATCACATTCAGACAAAGCTATTTGAATCAAATTGAATGTCAAATGCATTCTACAAATCTAATTGAATCAAATGAAAGTAAAAAACATTTGAACAAAGCCAATTGAATCAAATGAAAGTCAAACACATTCAAACAAACCTATCTGAATCAAATGAAAGTCAAACACATTCAAACAGTGCTAATTGAATAAAATGAAAGTCAAACACATTTAAAAAGAGCTTTTTGAATCAAATGAAGGTCAAATGCATTTAAGAAAGCAAATTGAATCAACTGACAGTCAAACACATTCAAACAAAGCTAATTGAATCAAATGAAAGTCAAACACATTCAAACACAGCTATTTGAATCAAATGAAAGTCAAATGCTTTCTACAAAGCTAATTGAATCAAATGAAAGTCAAAAACATTCCAACAAAGCCAATTGAATCAAATGAAAGTCAAACACATTCAAACAAACCTAATTGAATCATATGAAAGTCAAACACATTCAAACAAAGCTAATTGAATCAAATGAAAGTCAAACACATTCAAAAAGAGCTTTTTGAATCAAATGAAGGTCAAACGCAATCTACACAGCTAATTGAATCAAATGAAAGTCAAACACATTGAAACAAAGCTAATTGGATAAAATATAAGTCAAACACATTCAAATAGAGCTTTTAGAATAAAATGAAAGTCAAATGCGTTCAACAAAGCTAATTGAATCAAACGAAAGTCAAAAACATTTAAAAAAATCTAATTAAATCAAATGAAAGTCAAACACATTCAGACAAAGCTATTTGTATCAACTGAAAGTCATACGCATTCTACAAATCTCATTGAATCAAATGAAAGTAAAAAACATCTAAAAAATTCAAATTAAATCAATAAAAGGTCAAACACATTCAAACAAAACAATTTGAATCAAATGAAAGTCTAATGCATTCTATAAAGCTAATTGAATCAAATGAAAGTCAAACACATTCAAACAAAGCTAATTGAATCAAATGAAAGTAAAACACAATAAAACAAACCTAATTGAATCAAATGAAAGTAAAACACATTCACACAGAGCTAATTGAATCAAATGAAAGTCAAACACATTCAAAAAGAGTTTTTTAAATCAAATGAAGGTCAAATGCAATCTGCAAAGCTAATCAAATCAAATGAAAGTCAAACACATTCAAACAAAGCTAATTGAATCAAATGTAAGTCAAATACATTCAAACAAAGCTTTTTGAATCAAATGAAAGTCAAATGCATTCAACAAAGCTCATTGAATCAAATGAAAGTAAAAAACAACTAAAAAAATCTAATTAAATCAAATGAAAGTCAAACACATTCAGACAAAGCTATTTGAATCAAATGAAAGTCAAATGCATTCTACAAATCTAATTGAATCAAATGAAAGTAAAAAACATTTGAACAAAGCCAATTGAATCAAATGAAAGTCAAACAAATTCAAACAAACCTAATTGAATCAAATGAAAGTCAAACACGTTCAAACAAAGCTAATTGAATCAAATGAAAGTAAAACACATTAAAACAAACCTAATTGAATCAAATGAAAGTCAAACACATTCAAACAGCGCTAATTGAATCAAATGAAAGTCAAACTGATGTAAAAACTAATAGATGAAATTAGTTTAAACAAGTTAATGAATCAAGCTTAAGCAAAGGATTGATTTTAGGTTGGTGTTTAGGTACGTTTATGTAGAATTTAGGTGTAGGTTTGTAAGGATTACTCACTTAACAAACAAGGATATGAAGGCAAGGATTTCTCACTCAACCAACTAAGTTCAAATTGTATGGAAGGATTACTCACTTGACCACTCAATCTCTTCAAGTCTAACTTGGTACAAAAACCGGTTATTTCACAAACAAATAATCAGTTTTTAAGTTCAAGCAAAAGCTCTTTTTCATTGATCAAAATCTGATTACAAACTACAATTACATGCCTTTTATAAGCAACTAAAAGAACTAACAATCATTGCTTAACTTAAAGAAGCAAACTGATTTATTAAAGCTTTAAACAACGAAAATGAAACTAAGCCTAAAGTACGTCTAAGTGCAGCAGCCTTTTAGTCTTCATAAGCCCCTTAACGTCCTTATTAAACGCATGTAAATGAGCTAAGCAAACAGCCACAAATTCAGCAAGAAAACCGTTGGAGGTGCATTTGTAACCCCCCCTTGATTCACGCCCCTTTCATTATTCATGCATTGAAGTTTCTCCTTGAGTTCCTCTCAACTGAAATGGCTGTTCAAAATGCTTCAATTAACGTGCTTAATGAGCAATTAAGCAAGTAAATCCATGATTAAAACCAAACGGACCATGGGCAGCAAAAGAACCCAAGGTTTGGTCTTCAAATGATTTCGCAAGTATCACTTCTTTGGATGAACCGTAACTTGGACTTGTGCTTGGACTTGGATGAAAATTGTGACTAGGACTAATAGGACTTTCGTGATTTGTATCATCCTCCCCTTCTTCGAAAGGAGTTGTCCTCAACTCGTCATCTTCTAAATAAGGAGCTAGGTCACCAATATTGAAAGTTGATGAAACTCCAAATTGCCCTCCAAGATCAACTTTGTATGCATTATCATTGATCCTTTCCATGATTTGAAAAGGACCCTCTGCCCTTGGCATCAACTTGTGCTTTCGTTGCTTAGGGAACCTTTCTTTTCGAAGAAAAATCCAAACAAGATCACCCACTTCGAATTTTCTCACATTGCTCAAGTGTTTGTTTGCTTGCTTCTTGTAGGACTCGTTAGCTTTCTCAATGTTCTTCCTAACTTCTTTATGAACATTCATCATGAACTTAACATGCTCCTTCGCTGTCCCATGAACAAATTTGTCCTTAGGAATTGCAATGTTATCAATAGGAACATAAGGATTGACCCCATAAACAATTTCGAATGGTGAGTATTTCGTGGTTTTACTTGGAGTTCTATTGTAAGCAAATTCAGCATGAGCTAGCTTTAGATCCCAATCTTTCCCTCCTTTGTTCACTAAGGCACGAAGCAATGTTCCAAGAACTCTATTCACCACCTCAGTTTGACCATCCGTTTGTGGATGATGGCTAGTTGAGAAAAGTAGCTTGGTACCCACGAGCCTCCATAATGACTTCCAAAAATGGCTCACAAACTTTGTATCACGATCTGAAACAATGGTTCTAGGCAAACCATGTAACTTAGCCACCTCCTTGAAAAAAAGTTGAGCCACGTTATAAGCATCATCCACTTTTTTACAAGCAATGAAATGGGCCATCTTCGAAAATCGATCAACAACCACCATGATTGAATCTTTTCCACGAGCTGTTCTAGGCAAGGCCATGATGAAATCCATACTCAAATCCTCCCAAGGTCTTTCGGGAATTGGCAAAGGCTTGTATTCACCTCTATGAAAGGTCATTTTAGCCCTTTGACAAGTAGAACATCTAGCTAGGATTTGGTGCACGTTAGCTAGCATCTTTGGCCAATAAAAGTGACTTTGCAAGATCTCTAGGGTCTTTTGAATACCCATATGACCAGCAAGGCCTCCTCCATGAGCTTCCCTTATCAATAAGTCACGAATTGCCCCTTTAGGAACACAAAGTTTGTTTCCTTTGAAAAGAAAACCATCCACCATCACGAATTGTCCATTAACTCCATGCTTGCACACCTCAATGATCTCCATAAGTTCAAGATCATCCTTGTAAGATTCCTTCATGATCTCAAAACCAAGGACCTTAGCTTCCATGATTCCAAGTAGGGTATGCCTCCTTGACAAAGCATCAGCTACAATGTTGGCTTTCCCTTGCTTATATTTCGTAGCAAAATTGAAGGATTGAAGGAACTCTACCCACTTAGCATGCCTAGCATTCAATTTTTTTTGGCCATGTATGAACCTCAAAGACTCATGATCCGAATGCAAGATGAATGGTTGTGGCCTCAAATAATGTGACCAATGATCTAAGGCTCGAACCATGGCATAAAATTCTTTGTCATCAGTGGAATAGTTCAATTTCCCTTGGCTCAATTTCTCACTAAAGTAGGCAATGGGTTTTTTTTCTTGGATTAGGACAGCCCCTATTCCCTTCCCACTTGCATCACACTCAACTTCAAAGGGTTTCATGAAATCAGGTAAGGCTAAAACAGGTGCCTCACACATCTTTTTTTTCACTAGTTCAAACGCCTCTTGGGCTTGAGGGTTCCATTGGAAGGTTCCTTTCTTTGTACACTCGGTGATAGGAGCCATGAGGGTACTAAAGTTCTTAATGAACCTTCTATAGAAAGAGGTTAGTCCATGAAATGAACGAACTTCAGTAATGGTTTTTGGGATAGGCCACGAAGCAATGGCTTCTATTTTGCTTGGATCCACCTTGATTCCATCACCTGAAACAATGTAACCAAGAAAAACAATTTCGGTTAGCAAAAAATGACACTTCTCCAACTTCGCATACAATTTTTTCTCCCTCAAAGTTCTAAAGATTTCTTCCAAGTGCCTCAAATGATATTCCTCATTTGTACTATAGATGAGAATATCATCTAAGTAAACAACTACAAACCTCCCCAAAAAAGGTCTCAACATCTCATTCATAAGCCTCATGAAAGTACTTGGGGCATTTGTTAAACCAAATGGCATAACAAGCCATTCATACAACCCATGCTTGGTTTTAAAAGCTGTTTTCCACTCATCACCCTCCCTCATACGAATTTGGTGATACCCACTTCTCAAATCAATTTTTGAAAACACTCTAGCCCCACTCAACTCATCCAACATATCATCAAGCCTAGGTATGGGAAACCTATACTTAATGGTTATATTGTTCACAGCCCTACTATCAATACACATCCTCCATGTTCCATCTTTTTTAGGCACTAACAAGGTAGGAACAGCACAAGGACTCATAGACTCTCTCACATAACCCATTTGCTTCAACTCCTCAATTTGTTTTTGCAACTCTTTAGTTTCCATGGGATTACATCTATAAGGTGGTTTGTTAGGAAGGGGTGCTCCCGGAATTAGGTCAATTTGATGTTCTATCCCACGAATGGGAGGTAATCCTAAAGGTAACTCATTAGGAAAAACATCCTCATAAGCTTTGACTAATTCGGCCAACCTAGGGTTTTGTTGAACAAACCCTTCATGCTCCTCCTTAGACAACAACAAAAACACCTCATCTTCCTTCTCTAAGGTCTTTTCGAATTCTTTGAAAGAAAGTAACAAGATTTCCTTTCTTTTGGGCTCTTTTTGTGGTGTTTGCGGTGGTGGGAATTGTGTTTGGGGAATCTTTTTTTGTGGTGGTAAGGGATGCAACACTTTCTTGCTGCCTTGGTGGGTGATAGTATAGGTATTAGTTAGACCATCATGGATTGATTTTCTATCACTTTGCCATGGTCTTCCTAATAAAACGTGACATGCATCCATTGGAATGACATCACACAAAATCTCATCAACATAAGAACCAATCTGAAATTTTACTAAGCATTGTCTCCTAACTCCCGTACTCTTACTCTTATCAAGCCAACTCAATTTGTAAGGGGTAGGGTGTCTAGTGGTTTTCAAATCAAGTTTTTTCACAAGGACACTTGATACAACATTCGCTTCACTACCACTATCAACAATTAAGTCACAAACATCTCCATTAACCTTGCATTTGGTTAAAAAGACATTCTCTCTTTGCAAAGGGTTTCTTTCAACCTCAACTTGCATTTGTAAAGCTCTCCTCAAGACTAGGCTGTTTTTTTCGGGGAAACAATCATCACCTTGTTCCTCCTCTTCATTAGAATCATAAGATTCCAAAGGGTCATTTTCAACACCATTTTCATCCTCTAACTCCTCATCTAGGCTAAAAGGTTGAGCCATCATATTTTTTAGCTCTCTCATGGTTAAAGCTCTAGTATTAGGACAATCCCTCTTATAGTGTCCTCTCCCATGACACTTAAAACACACTATGTCACTCAAGTCCCCGGTTTTGACAACAGCTTTGCCTTTTTCTTTTGGGTCAAAGGAACTTGGGTTTCTTTTGGTGGAATTTGGGAAAGAAGAGTTTTCTTTTGGTGGATTGAATGGACGTTTGAATTTTGGGTCAAAAGAGTTCGAAGGTTTCTTCTTCTTCCTTTGATTATCAAATTTCACCGAAAGCTTACAAGCTTCATCAAAGGTCAGATTGGGTTGTGTTTAGGGTGAAAATACCAAAGACACGTGGCCCAATAAATGCTTGACACGTGTCAATCTTTCAGCAGTCTGCAAAGGCCCATTTCCTTTGCAGACACGTGTCCCTTATACCCTTATTGAGGTACAGTTCTCCCTTACTATAAATAGAAAGGGTAGACCTCATTTATGGGGGACAGACATTAATTGCAACCACAAAAAACCAAACAAAGCCTAAACCTACTGAAACGCTCTTGAACCGAGAAGCTTTTACAGTTCTTATTCCACTTCGAAAAGATACTAACTTAATCTTCGGAGGCGGAACTCCCACCCTCCATCCGGAGTCTCCGTTACGTGTGCAGGTACAGGCGCAAGAAGGAAGTCGGCTAGGTGCAAGTACAGGCGTAAGAAGGAAGTCTGCTAGGAAATTGTAACTCTCCCGAAGGACACAGAAAACCCCCAAACATCTGGCGCCGTCTGTGGGGAGAGTACTTTCTAGATGACATCTGAGCCTATACTACCTGGTAAAAGCAATATGCCTACTGGGGAGGTTCAGGTCCATTCGGACCAAGATACAGCCGATAACTATGACTTGGAAGCCTACACTGCTGCAGATGGTTCTTTGAGGACCAAGAACACCCGTTCCAAGGATAAGAGAGAACGGGAAGGGAACCAGGCGGCTCCTAGCAAGCCAACTAGGGGGCCGCTTGGGTTAACCTCTACCGCTGGAGACTCCCCAGTCTCCAGAGATGAGCTCATGAATATGATGATGAGCTTCAAAGGAGAGATCAAAGGCCTTCTGGATTCCACAGCCGGCCCCCGTAAGGGTCAGGCGGAAGAAAGGCGTCACGGTAAAAAGACGGCCAAAACAGTCAAGGGTAGAGCATCTACCCCACACCCGAAGTCAGACATGCCAGCTAGGCTCTTTGATTTCTCAAAGATGCACACTCCTATAGATGGAGTCAGAAAGCCCGTCCGGCACATTCAGCCGGATGGAACCAAGAAAGTCTATTCTGATGCCCGGACGCTCATCCAAGATAAAAAGACTCAGCGATCCGAGTCGGCATCAACATCGACCTTTCGAGACAGCTTCAATGCCACCTCAGGAAGGCACTCGAGAGCAAACAATGACAGCCGGACGAGCGAGGTTTCCGCTCGATCCGGCCCCCATATGATCCAACCGGCAGTGCATGGAACACCGTATACGCCCTTTGGATCCCCCTATGCACAGGCAGGTATTTTCGGGGGGCAGCATCAGTCGCCCGTCCAGCCTATGGACTGGCAGCTCCGGCTGCTCAACCTTGGGGAACAGCCAACGGCGTTCTCCAGAGAAATTACCGAGACGACCCAGCCGTCTAAAATCAAAAACGTGTTGGTAGGCGCCTACGACGGTACCACCAACCCGGAAGATCACCTTATGGCATACACCAACCTGATGTATTTGCAGGGTTTGGATGATGCCGCATGGTGTCGGTGCTTCCCGGCAACGTTGAAAGGGATTGCTCAACGTTGGTTTGGTAACCTCCCAGCCGGATGCATCAATAATTTCAGGACCTTGGCCTACTGGTTTACGTCCAACTTTTCTATGAACATCCCTGCCAAGAAAACAAGCCTTGATCTAGGGGCAATACAACAGGGAGACAAAGAGGGGCTCCGGTCATATGTCAGGCGGTTTAACCTGATGAGGATCCAAATCAATGGATTGTCTGATGACGTTGCCTATACTGACTTCTTCAAAGGCTTAAAAGATGGATCAACTTTTAAGTTTGACTTGGTTAGGAAGAGGGTCTCCACTCTTCACGAGGCACTCATGAAGGCGGAGGCCTACATTCAGGCAGTGGAATTGTGTGCTGTTAAACTTCCAACGGATTACAAAAGATCCGATAAAAAAGAGAATCGGCCTACCCAGTCGGCCAAAAAGGAAGATAAGAGAAAGGGGGTATGGGCGGCAGACTCATCCGGACAACCTTTCCAGAAAAGGAAGAGGTCGGATCCGTATGTGCCAAAGTACGAGTTCAACAAGGACTGTGCCTCCATTCTCAACGAAGTAAAGGACCGGTTGAATCTTGAAAAACCGTCTCCTATGAAGAGTCCTCTAAGCGCCCGGGATAAGAGCAAATATTGTCTTTTTCACGAGGAAATCGGCCACGACACTGAGGGTTGTTTTAGCCTCAGGCGGCTCTTCGACCGGCTCGCTGATGAGGGGGCTCTCAAATCTTATCTTTCCAAGTCAAGGGGTACACCTAAACAAGCAAGAGGACCACCCCCAAAGAAGCCGGCTACTCAATCGGATACGGATGAGGAAACCATTCTGACCATAGCCGGTGGCTTTGCGGGAGGTGGGCCAACCATCCGGGGTACAAAAGATAACATTCGGAAACTGGTCAACTCGGTGGATGAGGACCAGTCGTCTGAATATTCATTTCCGGAAGTTATCATCTCCGAGAGAGATAGAGGCGAGGTCAGGCGGCCTCATGATGACCCCATAGTCATCGAGTGCAAAATCGCCAATCAAAGAGTTGGCCGGATCTTGATTGATACCGGGAGCTCATCCGACCTCATCAGCTACCGGTGCTTGGAGAAACTCAAGTATAAGCCCAGTAGCATGCTTCCGGCCTCATACCCTCTTGTAGGTTTTGGGGGAGGAGTAGTACATCCGGTGGGCATGATTGATCTACCCATCCGGTTCGGAGAGAAGGGTAAGGGCCGGCATATGGTTGTGAAGTTTCTTGTGGTAGAAGAGCTGACTGCCTACAATCTGATTATTGGCCGTCCCACCCTTAACCTCTCAAAGGCAGTCATCATCCCATCTCTAATGTTGATAAAGTTTGAAAGGGATGATGGCACAGTCGGTTCCTTGAGTGGGAACCAAAAGATGGCGAGAGAGTGTTACCTCTCGGACATCAAACCAACGCTTGACACAGGCGGTCAAGAGAAAGAAATTGTTGAACTTGACGACTGTGATCAAAGCTTACCGGCTACAAAGCCAGCCGGTAAAAAGAGGAAGGCGGACCAACTGGCGCCTGTGAAGGAGAAACAATAGCAATCACTGTCCGAGAGGACAAACGTTCTTCGCCCTCAGCCGGCAGGAGAAATAATTGATGTTGTTCTTGAAGACAGTCGGCCAGACAGAACCGTCAAGGTTGGAACGGCTGCGTTTGAAAGTTTGGGATCAGGTTTGCTTCTTTTGTTGAAAGAGTTCAAAGATGTGTTTGCCTTTGAAGTAGAAGAGATGCCGGGTGTAAGTCCGGATCTTGCTGTACATAGACTCGCTGTGGATCCTAAGAAGAAGCCGGTCAGGCAAAAGAAACGGAACCATGGCGAGGAAAGGTCCCAGGCGGCAGCAACCGAGGTCAAGAAACTCTTGGATGCTGGATTCATCCGGCAATGTTACTACCCGGATTGGGTAGCCAATGTCGTCCTTGTGAAAAAGCCGAATGGAACCTGGCGGATGTGTGTAGATTACACGGACCTCAACAGGGCTTGTCCAAAGGATAGCTACCCGCTTCCAAAGATAGATCATTTGGTAGACTCTACAGCCGGCCATGCCCTGATGAGTTTCATGGACGCCTATTCCGGCTTCCATCAGATACCCTTGTGGAAGAAAGACCAAGAGAAGACGGCTTTCGTCACAGATCAAGGGCTATATTGCTACAAGGTGATGCCGTTTGGGTTGAAGAATGCGCCTGCTACTTTCCAGCGAATGATGAACTCAGTCTTTTATGATCAGATTGGAAGGAACGTGGAGGTGTACATTGATGACATGATTGTCAAATCAAAGCTGCAGGCGAATCATCTAGCCGACCTCCGAGAAACTCTCACCACCCTCAGACGGCATAAAGTTATGTTAAATCCTAAAAAATGCGTCTTTGGAGTTGAGTCCGGGAAGTTTCTTGGATTTTTGATTGATCAGAGAGGCATAGAAGCCAATCCGGACAAAGTACAGGCGGTGATCAACATGCAGTCGCCACGTACCGTCAGGGAGGCTCAAAAGCTTACCGGTTGCCTGGCGGCACTGGGAAGATTCCTCAGCCGGTCAGGTGACAAGTGCCTGTATTTCTTTCAAGCAATCAAAAAGAGGTCAAGGTTTGAATGGAGTGAAGAGGCTGAGGCGGCATTTCAACGGCTGAAGCAACACCTGCATTCTTTGCCAGGATTGGTGAGTCCCCTACCCCAGGAGGCTCTATACATGTACTTGGCCGTCTCGGATCACTCCTTGAGTGCCGTCCTCCTTGCTGAGAGAGACGGTAATCAGCTCCCGGTATACTTTATAAGCCATATACTCCGGAATGTTGAACTTCGTTATCCCATGATCGAAAAATTCGGTCTGGCTTTGTTCAAAGCAGTCAAGCGGTTGAAACCGTATTTTTTAGCACATCCGGTGACCGTTTACACTGATCAGCCGCTCAAAAGGCCTATGACCACTTTAGAGTCATCCGGAAGAATGATTAAATGGGCCGTGGAAATCCAAGGCTTAGAAATCACTTTCGAACCCAGGCGAGCAGTTAAGGGTCAGGCGTTTGCCGACTT
Organism: Chenopodium quinoa; assembly: GCF_001683475.1. NCBI lineage: Eukaryota > Viridiplantae > Streptophyta > Magnoliopsida > Caryophyllales > Amaranthaceae > Chenopodium > Chenopodium quinoa. Next base: position 4,085 of record NW_018745525.1, on the reverse strand, counting down.
CATTGTTGAAATGACAAGGCCAATACAGCCGGATAAAACCGATGAAGTTTGGAGGGTTTATGTAGACGGGAGCTCTACGCTGAATGGCTGCGGAGCGGGTGTAATTATTCACTCTCCGGAGGGGGACAAATACGAGTACGCTCTACGATTCAAGTTTCAAGCTTCGAATAATGAAGCTGAATACGAAGCCCTGCTAGCCGGTATCCGCATGTGTAAGGCGGTCGGGGCAAGGAAAGTTGATGCCTGCTCAGATTCCCAACTCATCGTTAGCCAGTACAACGGTGACTACGAGGCCACCCATCCGGTGATGATTATGTATCTGCAGGCGGTCAAAGAGGAGGCTGGGGCATTTGATGAATTCAACCTGAGTCAAGTACCCAGATCCGAGAATAATCAGGCGGATGCACTATCCAAACTTGCATCCTCCGCCACATGTGATACGCCTAGATCAGTCTTCTGGGAAGTCATGGAAAAGAGAAGCATTGAGCATGACCCCATTGGACTTCTAGATCGAAGCTCCACATGGATGGACCCCATCCGGAATTACTTGGAAGATGGCACTCTACCGGAAACCTCATCCGAAGCAGCTGCTCTTAAAAGACGAGCATTAAGCTTCGCAATGCACAACGGTGAACTGTTTCGGAAGGGTTACTTGCAGCCGCTATTCAAGTGTGTTACCCCAGAACGGGGCAAGGAAATACTGGAAGATCTCCACGCCGGCTTCTGTGGATCTCACATTGGCGGGAGGACCCTCGCCAAAAGAACCCGGCGCCAAGGATACTTTTGGCCTACACTAGAGGCGGATGCATTAGATCTGGTGAAAAGATGCGACAAGTGCCAGAGGTTCGGCCGGCTGATAAGGCAGCCGGCAACTGATATGACAACTATTCACAGCCCAATTCCCTTTGCAAAATGGGGCATGGATATTTTGGGGCCATACACTCCTGCCCCAGGCGGCAGAAGATACATTTTGGTGGCTGTTGATTACTTCACCAAGTGGGTGGAGGCCGAGGCGGTAAAGGGCATCAAAACAAAGGATGTCATCTCCTTCATTTAGAGGAATGTCATCACCCGGTTCGGTGTACCAATGTCAATGGTCTTTGACAATGGCCCCCAGTTCGAAACGCCTGTCCTGAAGACTTGGTTGCAAGATCAAGGGATTTCCCACTACTTTGCATCCGTTGGCCGTCCGCAAGCAAACGGTCAAGTTGAAGCTTTCAACAAGCTCATCTCAAGCGGCATAAAGAAAAAGATCGAGAAGGCAGGCGGGCTTTGGGCAGAAGAGTTGACTCACGTTCTTTGGTCCATCAGAACCACTGAGAAGGGGTCAACCGGTGAAACTCCATTCCTTATGGCATATGGCACAGAGGCGGTTCTTCCCATTGAATTATATGAGCCAACACTTCGAATCATGTTGTATGATGAAGAGGCAAATTGGGAAGCCATGCGCCTGTCTCTGGATACTCTTCCAGAAAGAAGGGGCAACGCCGCCTTGCGTCATGAAATCTACCGCCTTCGAATGACGAGGGCCTACAACAAAAAGGTGCTTAAACGCCCCCTCAAAGTTGGAGATTTTGTATTACGAAAGCTTGAAGCAACTGGTAGGGCATACGAACAAGGGAAACTGACCCCAAACTGGGAGGGACCCTACCGGATTTTTTGAAGAAGTTAGAAACGGCACATACCGTCTGGAAACCCCAGACGGAATGCGGCTGCCTCGTACCTGGAATGTAGATAACTTGAAAAAGTACTACTTCTAAGGATTGAAATGTGAAAGCATATAATTTCCATTCATACAATTGTATTTGCACCTGTCTAGTGCAAGAACACAGACGGAAGAACACTTGTTAAAACCACTGCTCCAAAAAGAGCAGTCATCCGGTGACACCCATCCGGGTGAATCACTGAAGAGAACAGCTCCCTTCTGGGTGGAACATTGTTCTAGCGATCCCACAACTCAAACGGCGTTTGTCTAAAACGATTTGCAGCCGTTAGAAATGATCCTTTGCATCTGGGATTCATCCGGCAAGGACCCAAAAGAGGTCCATCCGGAAAAATGAAATTCCTAATGGGCCACCGTAATCACCTAAACGGTTTTACATCCCATCCTATATATAATTGTACCAGACGGGGCAAGGTTAGGTCAGTCACTGACCCCCCATCCGGCTTCCATGAAATGACTGCCTGTCTACTGCTGGGGTAAACAGGTAGCCATTTCAGGGGCATATTGTGGTATCTCTTCTTCATCCGTCTGAAATACTAGATTAATTAAAAAATGCGTATATAAAAAAAAATGCATATATAAAAAAAATTGTAAATAATAGATAGAAAACCCGACTGTGTCGGTTAATAGATTAATTAAAATGTTAGCCGGACCCCTGTCCGGGAAAGATACATCGAAAATACACGGCACGCAGGCCGGTAAAAAAAAAAAAAAAAAAAAAAAAAAAGAAGAAAATATCAATCTTGCTGTTGCTCTTGTTGCTGAGGCTGCTCCAACCCTTGAGCTTGCCCAACCTGGGTCTCAGCCGTCTGCTCCTGCAGCTGCTCCGGCTGGTTTCCCATGGCACCCCATCCGGCTCTGACCCTAACTCCTTCTCAGCCCACTCGTCGAAAGGAGGAGGGGCAGGAGTGCCGAGTACTCGAGCTTCATAAACTTCAGAAGCATACAAGTAACGGAGTGGAAATAGTCAAAGTCAGAGTCCGGATGGATGAGGCCCCAAGCCAGCTTCATGCGCTCCTCGCAGTCGGCTTCATTCTCTGTTATCAGGCGGCTGAGTTCCTCGTTCAGCTCCTTTTTGTGGGCCGCCTGAATATTAGTGAGTTGGACAGTCAGCTCGCTGTTCTTCTGGCGGAGGTTGGCATTTTCCTTGTCAGCTCCTTCCAGAGCTCTGAGATCAGCCTGAAGGTCCTTAACCTTAAGCTCAAGTTCATCAACTTTCTTTTTGGCCTCATCCCCAGCCAGCACAGCCTCTTTCAGTAATTCCTCCTGTTGCAACTCTCTCTCTTTAGTTGCCAAATCATATTTAATAGTGTGAAATTGACTAACGTCAATTAGGTCAAGGGCACGCTTCTGAGCGTCTCTTACCTCCTCTTGCTTTTTACGCAAGGGGACTCGGAGCCCGTCCACTCTCAGCATCACCTATGGTACCAACCGGAAAAGGAGTTAGAACTAATGATGATAATTACTACTCATCCGGCAAAAGCAGAGCTTGAAGACAAGCATAGGGCATTCGGGTTATTTACCTCAGCAAGAAGAGAGTTGATGCGATCCAGGTTAACCTGGTGTACAGCCGGCACCGCCTCCTTTTCAGAACGGGTCAGAGTCTTGACCATTCTCTTGGCGTATTGGTTGTAGTCGGGCCGGCTGGTAGAGTCATCTGCAAAGGAAGGGTTATCTGTCAGATACTGGGCATAGGCGCCGCCTATATTCATGCGGCTGCCAGAGGAAGCCCCCAGACTGGCTTGCTTGAGTTTTTGACTCTCATATGCCCAAGCGGCCAGGGGGGGTCAAAGGCAGAGGTTTTACCTTGTACAGGCTGTGGGGTGCCATCCCCCCCAGCCGCATCTGAGCCAGATCCCATCCGGGTCTGGCCCGCCGAAGCACTCGGCGTTAGCTGCAGGCTCTTCCCTGCAGTGGTTGGCCTGGCAGGGTCAGACGTCCTCTTTGCAGGACTAGCTGCCAAAGGTGGACCCGGCAGCCTTTGGAGCTTTTGAAGCCGGCTGAGGTATTACACCAGCCGGTCTTTTGTGCATGCTTGCTAATGATTTTGGCATGCCTTGGGTTCCACCCTGAAAATAGTCAAAACAAAGCAATCAGTTAGAAACAAAGGCAGATCATATGTCATCCGGTAAGAAATGGAAGAGGTTTTACTCCATTCTTGGCGGCCAGTGCCGCCTTCTTCTCTTCGATTTGCTTCTTTCTCAGCTCAATAGCTGAGAAGGCAGGTGTCTTTTCAGGAGGCACCATTCTTTTAGCTGTACCTGCAAAAAAGGGAAATTCGAGTTAGAGCGTGTATGCATAATCAGGTGTCAGAATACCGGATGGGTTAATGAACCTACTCTTTTTAAACATTGAACTTAGA
>NW_018745524.1:0-20611 GCF_001683475.1 Chenopodium quinoa | reverse complement strand
AAATCGAATGAAAGTCAAAACATTCAAACAAAGCTTTTTGAATCAAATGAAATTTAAATGCATTTTTCAAAGCTAATTGAATCAATGAAAGTCAACACATTGAAAACAAATTCTTGAATCAAATGAAAGTCAAATGCATTCTTAAAGCTAATTAAATCGAATGAAAGTCAAACACATTCAAACAAAGCTTAATGAATCAAATAAAAGTCAAATGCATTCTTCAAAACTAATTGATCCAAATGAAAGTCAAACAAATTCAAATAAAGCTTTTTGAATCAAATGAAAGTCAAATGCATTCTTCAAAGCTAATTGAATAGAATGAAAGTCAAACACATTCAAACAAAGCTTTTGAATCAAATGAAATTCAAATGAATTCTTCAAAGCTAATTGATCTAAATGAAAGTCAAACACATTCAAATAAAGCTTTTTGAATCAAATGAAAGTCTAATGCATAGTTCAAAGGTAATTGAATCAAATGAAAGTCAAACACATTCAAACGAAACTTTTCGAATCATATGAAAGTCAATTGCATTCTTAAAAGCTAATTGAATCGAATGAAAGTCAAACACATTCAAACAAAGCTTTTTGAATCAAATGAAATTTAAATGCATTTTTTCAAAGCTAATTGAATCAAATGAAAGTCAAACACATTCAAACAAACCTTCTTGAATAAAATGAAAGTCAAATGCATTCTTAAAAGCAAATTAAATAGAATGAAAGTCAAACACATTCAAACAAAGCTTAATGAATCAAATAAAAGTCAAATGCATTCTTCAAAGCTAATTGATCCAAATGAAAGTCAAACACATTCAAACAAAGCTTTTTTGAATCAAATGAAAGTCAAATGCATTCTTCAAAGCTAATTGAATATAATGAAAGTCAAACACATTCAAACAAAGCTTTTTGAATCAAATGAAATTCAAATGAATTCTTCAAAGCTAATTGATCCAAATGAAAGTCAAACACATTCAAATAAAGCTTTTTGAATCAAATGAAAGTCTAATGCATACTTCAAAGGTAATTGAATCAAATGAAAGTCAAACACATTCAAACGAAACTTTTCGAATCATATGAAAGTCAATTGCATTCTTAAAAGCTAATTGAATCGAAAGAAAGTCAAACACATTCAAACAAAGCTTTTTGAATCAAATGAAATTTAAATGCATTTTCAAAGCTAATTGAATCAAATGAAAGTCAAACACATTCACACAAAGCTTTTTGAACCAAATGAAAGTCAAATGCATTCTTCAAAGCTAATTGAATATAATGAAAGTCAAACACATTCAAACAAAGATTTTTGAATCAAATGAAATTAAAATGCATTCTTTAAAGCTAATTGAATAAATGAAATTCAAACACATTCAAACAAAGTTTTTTGTAACAAAATGAAAGTCAAATGCATTCTTCAAAGCTAATTGAAACCAATGAAAGTCAAACACATTCAAACAAACCTTTTTAAATAAATGAAAGTCAAATGCATTCTTAAAAGCTAATTAGATCGAATGAAAATCAAACACATTCAAACAAAGCTTTTTGAGTCAAATGAAAGTAAAATGCATTCTTCAAACCTAATTTAATCAAATGAAAATCAATCACGTTCAAACAAAACTTTTCTAATCAAATGAAAGTCAAATGCATTCTTCAAAGCTAATTGAAACAAATGAAAGTCAAACACATTCAAACAAAGCTTTTTGAATCAAATGAAAGACAAATGCATACTTCAAAGGTAATAGATCCAAATGAAAGTCAAATACGTTCAAACAATGCTTTTTAAATCAAATGAAAGTCAAATGCATTATTCAAAGCTAATTGAATATAATGAAAGTCAAACACATTCAAACAAAGCTTTTTGAATCAAATGAAATTGAAATGCATTCTTTTAAGCTAATTGAATAAAATGAAAGTCATACAAATTCAAACAAAGTTTTTGAACCAAATGAAAGTCAAATGCATTCTTCAAAGCTAATTGAAAATAATGAAAGTCAAACACATTCAAACAAACCTTCTTGAATAAAATGAAAGTCAAATGCATTCTTAAAAGCTAATTAAATCGAATGAAAGTCAAACACATTCAAACAAAGCTTTTTGAATCAAATGAAAGTCAATGCATTCTTCAAAGCTAATTGATCCAAATGAAAGTCAAATACATTCAAACAAAGCTTTTTAAATCAAATGAAAGTCAAATGCATTCTTCAAAGCTAATTGAATATAATGAAAGTCAAACACATTCAAACAAAGATTTTTGAATCAAATGAAATTAAAATGCATTCTTTAAAGCTAATTGAATAAAATGAAAGTCAAACACATTCAAACAAAGTTTTTTGAACCAAATGAAAGTCAAATGCATTCTTCAAAGCTAATTGAAACTAATGAAAGTCAAACACATTCAAACAAACCTTTTTGAAATAAATGAAAGTCAAATGCATTCTAAAAGCTAATTAGATCGAATGAAAATCAAACACATTCAAACAAAGCTTTTTGAGTCAAATGAAAGTAAAATGCATTCTTCAAACCTAATTTAATCAAATGAAAGTCAATCACATTCAAACAAAACTTTTCTAATCAAATGAAAGTCAAATGCATTCTTCAAAGCTAATTGAAACAAATGAAAGTCAAACACATTCAAACAAAGCTTTTTGAATCAAATGAAAGTCAAATGCATAGTTCAAAGGTAATTGATCCAAATGAAAGTCAATACATTCAAACAATGCTTTTTAAATCAAATGAAAGTCAAATGCATTATTCAAAGCTAATTGAATATAATGAAAGTCAAACACATTCAAACAAAGCTTTTTGAATCGAATGAAATTAAAATGCATTCTTTTAAGCTAATTGAATAAAATGAAAGTCATACAAATTCAAACAAAGTTTTTTTGAACCAAATGAAAGTCAAATGCATTCTTCAAAGCTAATTGAAAATAATGAAAGTCAAACACATTCAAACAAACCTTCTTGAATCAAATGAAAGTCAAATGCATTCTTAAAAGCTAATTAAATCGAATGAAAGTCAAACACATTCAAACAAAGCTTAATGAAGCAAATAAAAGTCAAATGCATTCTTCAAAGCTAATTGATCCAAATGAAAGTCAAACAAATTCAAACAAAGCTTTTTGAATCAAATGAAAGTCAAATGCATTCTTCAAAGCTAATTGAATAGAATGAAAGTCAAACATTCAAACAAATCTTAAAGAATCAAATGAAAGTCAAATGCATTCTTCAAAGCTAATTGATCAAATGAAAGTCAAACACATTCAAACAAAGCTTATTGAATCAAATGAAAGTCAATGCATTATTCAAAGGTAATTGAATCAAATGAAAGTCAAACACATTCAAACAAAACTTTTCGAATCAAATGAAAGTCAATTGCATTCTTAAAAGCTAATTGAATCGAATGAAAGTCAAACACATTCAAACAAAGCTTTTTGAATCAAATGAAATTTAAAATGCATTTTTCAAAGCTAATTGAATCAAATGAAAGTCAACATTCAAACAAAGCTTTTTGAATCAAATGAAAGTCAAATGCATACTTCAAAGGTAATTGATCCAAATGAAAGTCATATACATTCAAACAATGCTTTTAAATCAAATGAAAGTCAAATGCATTATTCAAAGCTAATTGAATATAATGAAAGTCAAACACATTCAAACAAAGCTTTTTGAATCGAATGAAATTAAAATGCATTCTTTTAAGCTAATTGAATAAATGAAAGTCATACAAATTCAAACAAAGTTTTTTTGAACCAAATGAAATCAAATGCATTCTTCAAAGCTAATTGAAAATAATGAAAGTCAAACACATTCAAACAAACCTTTGAATCAAATGAAAGTCAAATGCATTCTTAAAAGCTAATTAAATCGAATGAAAGTCAAACACATTCAAACAAAGCTTAATGAAACAAATAAAAGTCAATGCATTCTTCAAAGCTAATTGATCCAAATAAAAGACAAACAAATTCAAACAAAGCTTTTTGAATCAAATGAAAGTCAAATGCATTCTTCAAAGCTAATTGAATAGAAAGAAAGTCAAACACATTCAAACAAATCTTAAAGAATCAAATGAAAGTCAAATGCATTCTTCAAAGCTAATTGATCCAAATGAAAGTCAAACACATTCAAACAAAGCTTATTGAATCAAATGAAAGTCAATGCACAAAGGTAATTGAATCAAATGAAAGTCAAACACATTCAAACAAAGAAAATCAATTGCATTAAAAGCTAATTGAATCAATGAAAGTCAATTCAAACAAAGCTTTTTGAATCAAATGAAAGCAAAAGCTAATTGAATCAAATGAAAGTCAAACACATTCAAACAAAGAATCAAGAAAGTCAAATATGAAATGAAAGTCAGCCAAACAAACAACATTCTTCAAAGCTAATTGATCAAATGAAAGTCAAACACATTCAGCAATCAAATGAAAGTCAAGTCAAATGAAAGTCAAATTCAAACAAATCAAATGAACAAATGCAAATTCAAAACTTTTCGAATCAAATGAAAGTCAAATGCATTCTTAAAAGCTAATTAATCGAATGAAAGTCAAATACATTCAAACAAAGCTTTTTGAATCAAATGAAATTTAAATGCATTTTTCAAAGCTAATTGAATCAATGAAAGTCAAACACATTGAAACAAACCTTCTTGAATCAAATGAAAGTCAAATGCATTCTTAAAAGCTAATTAAATCGAATGAAAGTCAAACACATTCAAACAAAGCTTAATGAATCAAATAAAAGTCAAATGCATTCTTCAAAGCTAATTGATCCAAATGAAAGTCAAACACATTCAAACAAAGCTTTTGAATCAAATGAAAGTCAAATGCATTCTTCAAAGCTAATTGAATATAATGAAAGTCAAACACATTCAAACAAAGCTTTTTGAATCAAATGAATTCTTCAAAGCTAATTGATCCAAATGAAAGTCAAACACATTCAAATAAAGCTTTTGAATCAAATGAAAGTCTAATGCATACTTCAAAGGTAATTGAATCAAATGAAAGTCAAACACATTCAAACGAAACTTTTCGAATCATATGAAAGTCAATTGCATTCTTAAAAGCTAATTGAATCGAAAGAAAGTCAAACACTGATGTGGATCAAGAGGGAAATTCTTTTGAAGAGCCAATCATATTGGTTTTAAGGCCAATAGGGTTTGAGCTTGGAGTAAAGAATCAAGAATGGTTAACATGCGCAGCCATTGAAGAAGAAGTCAAGGTCCAGTTGGGTTCCGACAACGGCAGCGGCGGCGACGCGCCGATCTGGGTGCCACGCGCCGGCTCCCTAGCTCCGGCCTGAGTCCAGCTACACGTTGGTGGGGCGCGTGTCGATGATGGCAGCGCGTGAGACGGTGGTTCGGCGGCAGTACGAAAAGAAAGATTTTCCTAACTTAGTTTTTTCTAGAGTTTTTGCTTGCAAGTTTTTACCTTTCACTTGAAAGGGTTTTTCTTGGTTTAAGCAATTAGGAATCTTCTTAATTTCTGTTATTTTAGTTTAAAATAATTTCTAAGTCAATTAGGAATTGTTTTAAGAAGTTTTAGTTTAATTAGAACTAGTCTTATTACTAGTTTCCTAGTTCCATTAGAATTGGTTTTCCTATTCTATCTAGGATACTTGGGGATCAAGGCTAGGGTTTTTTTTCCTAGTTCGAATAGACTTAGGAATAGTTAGTTTAGTCTATAAATAAGGGATTTTTCGTGGCTTTGGATACACAACCAAAAACCAGAAAATTCAATACAAGTTTATTGTTTGTTTTGCTTAATTGCTTACAAATTCTTTTGCTAGTTTTCAATTCAAGGAGTTGTTTTGATAATTAGAACGTTCAATTCTTAGTTCTAGGAGTAGTCTAAGTTTTGTTCATCAAAGTACTTAGTTCCAGGAGTGGTCTAGGTAATTTGAGAGGCGTTGAATTCGTTCCAGGAGTGGTCGTTTTCAAAGTCATATCCGGTTCGTTATTCTTAAGTTGTTCGATTTTCTTAGGAAATTCGAAGGGCTTGTGTTACTTGTGTGATTTTAGATTCTTTATTAAGTTAAGGGGTTTAAATCCACATCAAATTGGTATCAGAGCTTGTGTGATACCACATCAAATTGGTATCAGATTTCAGGGGTTTTTGATCGTTCAACAATTCGTTCATCAAATCGCACTTGTTCTCGGATAACCAGTTTTTCTGTCAACTTCAGAAGGCTCGTTCTCCTTCGTTACAAGGTCTTTTCAGGTGATTCTTTTTTTGATTTTGGGTGAAATTTTGTCTAATTTCTGCCTGTGAAATTTCGGAATTTTTCGAGTTCGTTTGCTATTAAACTGGACTGTTTTCCGCAACTGTGTCAGTTTTGGTCCGATTTAATACTTACTGCTCGTTGTGTGCGATTTTGTTCCAAGTTGTGTTGCGATTTTTGTGGGATATACCTGTGTGGATAAGGGTTCTTTTATTTCTGTTTTTTTCACATAATTATGGAGGAAGGGATCCGAAAATCTATGGATGAATTTGCAAAGTTACTTCAAGGTCATAAAAAGAAGAAAAAACATGAAGATGATAACGTAGATTTTGGCTTTGGTAACAAACATATGCTTATGGAGCGACTGAATTTACATGAAGAAATTATTTTTCAAGGTCAACAAGATAGTTTGTTTCATACTCGATGCAAAGTTGTTGATAACTTGTAGGGTGATCATTGATAGTGGTTCGTGTACCAATGTAGCGTCTACAGAGATGGTTACTAAACTCCAACTTCCTACAAGAGATCATGAAAAACCATATAAGTTGGGTTGGCTAGATAATTCTATGGGTTTTCATGTAGAACAACAAGCTTTGGTGAATTTCTCATTGGCAATTACAAGGAAGAATTATGGTGCGATGTGATTCCTATGAGTGCTTGTCACGTTCTTTTAGGAAGACCATGGCAATTTGATCGACATGTTAAACATGATGGTGTGGCCAACACATATTCGGTCAAGGTGGGAAACAAGAGGTTCAAACTTATTCCTTTAACTATTATTCCATGCCGCGTTAAAGTTAAAGAGATGGAGGAAGATTGTCAAAAGGATAAGGAAGAGGAACATGTAGGTGCTAAAGAGCTCGAAGAAAAGGTGAGTGAAACAATTGATGTTCCAATTGTGTGTGACGTTGTTCAAGATCAGATTATTCATAATGATCTACCAATGGTGGTGTCGGAAAAGGTTTTTGATACTATTGAGGAGCCATTCGTGAATCAAGATAATAATTTAATGGTTTCTTTAGAAGTGGTGGATTCATTAGGCATGCATAAAGAGAAGAAATTGTTAGTCATACATGAGAAAAATATCATGAAGCCTAAAGTGTTCTTATGGTCAACTTCGAAGACCAAGGACCAAATTGAGAATTGGTTGTTTCTAAAATATTGCCTTGCTCGTGGTGATGTTGTTACATTGCTTAAAATTGCTAGCGTTGAGGTAATAGTTCTTTTGGCTTGTATTCGTCGAATTTGGATGGTTTCATGGAATTGTTCTCCTTACATGGATGATGCGAATTTGAGGACAAATTCTTTTGAAGAGGGGGAGAATGATGTGGATCAAGAGGGAAATTCTTTTGAAGAGCCAATCATATTGGTTTTAAGGCCAATAGGGTTTGAGCTTGGAGTAAAGAATCAAGAATGGTTAACATGCGCAGCCATTGAAGAAGAAGTCAAGGTCCAGTTGGGTTCCGACGACGCAGCGGCGGCGACGCGCCGATCTGGGTGCCACGCGCCGGCTCCCTAGCTCCGGCCTGAGTCCAGCTACACGTTGGTGGGGCGCGTGTCGATGATGGCAGCGCGTGAGACGGTGGTTCGGCGGCAGTACGAAAAGAAAGATTTTCCTAACTTAGTTTTTTTCTAGAGTTTTTTGCTTGCAAGTTTTTACCTTTCACTTGAAAAGGGTTTTTCTTGGTTTAAGCAATTAGGAATCTTCTTAATTTCTGTTATTTTTAGTTTAAAAATAATTTTCTAAGTCAATTAGGAATTGTTTTAAGAAGTTTTAGTTTAATTAGAACTAGTCTTATTACTAGTTTCCTAGTTCCATTAGAATTGGTTTTCCTATTCTATCTAGGATACTTGGGGATCAAGGCTAGGGTTTTTTTTTCCTAGTTCGAATAGACTTAGGAATAGTTAGTTTAGTCTATAATAATAGGGATTTTTCGTGGCTTTGGATACACAACCAAAAACCAGAAAATTCAATACAAGTTTATTGTTTGTTTTGCTTAATTGCTTACAAATTCTTTTGCTAGTTTTCAATTCAAGGAGTTGTTTTGATAATTAGAACGTTCAATTCTTAGTTCTAGGAGTAGTCTAAGTTTTGTTCATCAAAGTACTTAGTTCCAGGAGTGGTCTAGGTAATTTGAGAGGCGTTGAATTCGTTCCAGGAGTGGTCGTTTTCAAAGTCATATCCGGTTCGTTATTCTCTAAGTTGTTCGATTTTCTTAGGAAATTCGAAGGGCTTGTGTTACTTTGTGTGATTTTAGATTCTTTATTAAGTTAAGGGGTTTAAATCCACATCCAAACACATTCAAACAAAGCTTTTTGAATCAAATGAAATTTAAAATGCATTTTTCAAAGCTAATTGAATCAAATGAAAGTCAAACACATTCACACAAAAGCTTTTTGAACCAAATGAAAGTCAAATGCATTCTTCAAAGCTAATTGAATATAATGAAAGTCAAACACATTCAAACAAAGATTTTTGAATCAAATGAAATTAAAATGCATTCTTTAAAGCTAATTGAATAAAATGAAATTCAAACACATTCAAACAAAGTTTTTTGAACCAAATGAAAGTCAAATGCATTCTTCAAAGCTAATTGAAACCAATGAAAGTCAAACACATTCAAACAAACCTTTTTAAATAAATGAAAGTCAAATGCATTCTTAAAAGCTAATTAGATCGAATGAAAATCAAACACACAATTCAAACAAAGCTTTTTGAGTCAAATGAAAGTAAAAATGCATTCTTCAAACCTAATTTAATCAAATGAAAATCAATCCACATTCAAAACAAAACTTTTCTAATCAAATGAAAGTCAAATGCATTCTTCAAAGCTAATTGAAACAAATGAAAGTCAAACACATTCAAAACAAAGCTTTTTGAATCAAATGAAAGACAAATGCATACTTCAAAGGTAATAGATCCAAATGAAAAGTCAAATACGTTCAAACAATGCTTTTTAAAATCAAATGAAAGTCAAATGCATTAATTCAAAGCTAAATTGAATATAATGAAAGTCAAACACATTCAAACAAGCTTTTTGAATCAAATGAAATTGAAATGCATTCTTTTAAGCTAATTGAATAAAATGAAAGTCATACAAATTCAAACAAAGTTTTTTGAACCAAAATGAAAGTCAAATGCATTCTTCAAAGCTAATTGAAATAATGAAAGTCAAACACATTCAAACAAACCTTCTTGAATAAAATGAAAGTCAAATGCATTCTTAAAAGCTAATTAAATCGAATGAAAGTCAAAACACATTCAAACAAAGCTTTTTGAATCAAATGAAAGTCAATGCATTCTTCAAAGCTAATTGATCCAAATGAAAGTCAAATACATTCAAACAAAGCTTTTTTAAATCAAATGAAAGTCAAATGCATTCTTCAAAGCTAATTGAATATAATGAAAGTCAAACACATTCAAACAAAGATTTTTGAATCAAAATGAAATTAAAATGCATTCTTTAAAGCTAATTGAATAAAATGAAAGTCAAACACATTCAAACAAAGTTTTTTGAACCAAATGAAAAGTCAAATGCATTCTTCAAAAGCTAATTGAAACTAATGAAAGTCAAACACATTCAAACAAAACCTTTTTGAAATAAATGAAAGTCAAATGCATTCGTAAAAAGCTAATTAGATCGAATGAAAATCAAACACATTCAAACAAAGCTTTTTGAGTCAAATGAAAGTAAAAATGCATTCTTCAAAACCTAATTTAATCAAATGAAAGTCAATCACATTCAAACAAAACTTTTCTAATCAAATGAAAGTCAAATGCATTCTTCAAAGCTAATTGAAACAAATGAAAGTCAAACACATTCAAACAAAGCTTTTTGAATCAAATGAAAGTCAAAATGCATAGTTCAAAGGTAATTGATCCAAATGAAAGTCATATACATTCAAACAATGCTTTTTAAATCAAATGAAAGTCAAATGCATTATTCAAAGCTAATTTGAATATAATGAAAGTCAAACACATTCAAACAAAGCTTTTTGAAATCGAATGAAATTAAAATGCATTCTTTTAAAGCTAATTGAATAAAATGAAAGTCATACAAATTCAAACAAAGTTTTTTTGAACCAAATGAAAGTCAAATGCATTCTTCAAAGCTAATTGAAAATAATGAAAGTCAAAACACATTCAAACAAACCTTCTTGAATCAAATGAAAGTCAAATGCATTCTTAAAAGTTAATTAAATCGAATGAAAGTCAAAACACATTCAAAACAAAGCTTAATGAAGCAAATAAAAGTCAAATGCATTCTTCAAAGCTAATTGATCCAAATGAAAGTCAAACAAATTCAAACAAAGCTTTTTGAATCAAATGAAAGTCAAATGCATTCTTCAAAGCTAATTGAATAGAATGAAAGTGATGTGGATTTAACCCCTTAACTTAATAAAGAATCTAAAATCACACAAGTAACACAAGCCCTTCGAATTTCCTAAGAAAATCGAACAACTTAAAGATAACGAACCGGATATGACTTTGAAAACGACCACTCCTGGAACGAATTCAACGCCTCTCAAATTACCTAGACCACTCCTGGAACTAAGTTACTTTGATGAACAAAAACTTAGACTACTCCTAGAACTAAGAATTGAACGTTCTAATTATCAAAACAACCTCCTTGAAATTGAAAAACTAGCAAAAGAATTTGTAAGCAATTAAGCAAAACAAACAATAAACTTGTATTGAATTTTCTGGTTTTTGGTTGTGGTATACAAAAGCCACGAAAAATCCCTTAATTTATAGACTAAACTAACTATTCCTAAGTCCTATTCGAACTAGGAAAAAAACCCTAGCCTTGATCCCCAAGTATCCTAGATAGAATAGGAAAACCAATTCTAATGGAACTAGGAAACTAGTAATAAGACTAGTTCTAATTAAACTAAAACTTCTTAAAACAATTCCTAATTGACTTAGAAATTATTTTAAACTAAAATAACAGAAATTAAGAAGATTCCTAATTGCTTAAACCAAGAAAAAACCCTTTCAAGTGAAAGGTAAAAACTTGCAAGCAAAAACTCTAGAAAAAAACTAAGTTAGGAAAATCTTTCTTTTCGTACTGCCGCCGAACCACCGTCTCACGCGCTGCCATCATCGACACGCGCCCCACCAACGTGTAGCTGGACTCAGGCCGGAGCTAGGGAGCCGGCGCGTGGCACCCAGATCGCCGCGTCGCCGCCCGCTGCTGTCGTTGGAACCTAAACTGGTCCTTGACTTTTTCTTCAATGGCTGCGCATGTTAAAACAATTCTTGATTCTTTACTCCAAGCTCGAACCCTATTGGCCTTAAAACCAATATGATTGGCTTCTTCAAAAGAATTTCCCTCTTGATCCACATCAGAAAGTCAAACACATTCAAACAAATCTTAAAGAATCAAATGAAAGTCAAAATGCATTCTTCAAAGCTAATTGATCCAAATGAAAGTCAAACACATTCAAACAAAGCTTATTGAATCAAATGAAAGTCAATGCATTATTCAAAGGTAATTGAATCAAATGAAAGTCAAACACATTCAAACAAAACTTTTCGAATCATATGAAAGTCAATTGTAATTCTTAAAAGCTAATTGAATCGAATGAAAGTCAAACACATTCAAACAAAGCTTTTTGAATCAAATGAAATTTAAATGCATTTTTCAAAAGCTAATTGAATCAAATGAAAGTCAAACACATTCAAACAAAGCTTTTTGAATCAAATGAAAGTCAAATGCATACTTCAAAGGTAATTGATCCAAATGAAGTCATATACATTCAAACAATGCTTTTTAAATCAAATGAAAGTCAAATGCATTATTCAAAGCTAATTGAATATAATGAAAGTCAAACACATTCAAACAAAGCTTTTTGAATCGAATGAAATTAAAATGCATTCTTTTAAGCTAATTGAATAAAATGAAAGTCATACAAATTCAAACAAAGTTTTTTTGAACCAAATGAAATTCAAAATGCATTCTTCAAAGCTAATTGAAAATAATGAAAGTCAAACACATTCAAACAAACCTTCTTGAATCAAATGAAAGTCAAATGCATTCTTAAAAGCTAATTAAATCGAATGAAAGTCAAACACATTCAAACAAAGCTTAATGAAACAAATAAAAGTCAAATGCATTCTTCAAAGCTAATTGATCCAAATAAAAGTCAAAACAAATTCAAACAAAGCTTTTTGAAATCAAATGAAAGTCAAAATGCATTCTTCAAAGCTAATTGAATAGAAAGAAAGTCAAACACATTCAAACAAATCTTAAAGAATCAAATGAAAGTCAAATGCATTCTTCAAAGCTAATTGATCCAAATGAAAGTCAAACACATTCAAACAAAGCTTATTGAATCAAATGAAAGTCAATGCATTATTCAAAAGGTAATTGAATCAAATGAAAGTCAAACACATTCAAAACAAAACTTTTCGAATCATATGAAAGTCAATTGCATTCTTAAAAGCTAATTGAATCGAATGAAAGTCAAACACATTCAAACAAAGCTTTTTGAATCAAAATGAAATTTAAATGCATTTTTCAAAGCTAATTGAATCAAATGAAAGTCAAACACATTCAAACAAACCTTCTTGAATCAAATGAAAGTCAAATGCATTCTTAAAAGCAAATTAAATCGAATGAAAGTCAAACACATTCAAACAAAGCTTAATGAATCAAATAAAAGTCAAATGCATTCTTCAAAGCTAATTGATCCAAATGAAAGTCAAACACATTCAAAACAAAGCTTTTTGAATCAAATGAAAGTCAAATGCATTCTTCAAAGCTAATTGATCCAAATGAAAGTCAAACACATTCAAACAAAACTTTTGAATGAAATGAAAGTCAAATGCATTCTTCAAAGGTAATTGAATCAAATGAAAAGTCAAACACATTCAAACGAAACTTTTCGAATCAAATGAAAGTCAAATGCATTCTTAAAAGCTAATTAAATCGAATGAAAGTCAAATACATTCAAACAAAGCTTTTTGAATCAAAATGAAATTTAAAATTGCATTTTTCAAAAGCTAATTGAATCGAATGAAAGTCAAACACATTGAAACAAACCTTCTTGAATCAAATGAAAGTCAAATGCATTCTTAAAAGCTAATTAAATCGAATGAAAGTCAAACACATTCAAACAAAGCTTAATGAATCAAATAAAAGTCAAATGCATTCTTCAAAGCTAATTGATCCAAATGAAAGTCAAACACATTCAAACAAAGCTTTTTGAATCAAAATGAAAGTCAAATGCATTCTTCAAAGCTAATTGAATATAATGAAAGTCAAACACATTCAAACAAAGCTTTTTGAATCAAATGAAATTCAAATGAATTCTTCAAAGCTAATTGATCCAAATGAAAGTCAAACACATTCAAATAAAGCTTTTTGAATCAAATGAAAGTCTAATGCATACTTCAAAGGTAATTGAATCAAATGAAAGTCAAACACATTCAAACGAAACTTTTCGAATCATATGAAAGTCAATTGCATTCTTAAAAGCTAATTGAATCGAAAGAAAGTCAAACACATTCAAACAAAGCTTTTTGAATCAAATGAAATTTAAATGCATTTTTCAAAGCTAATTGAATCAAATGAAAGTCAAACACATTCACACAAAGCTTTTTGAACCAAATGAAAGTCAAATGCATTCTTCAAAGCTAATTGAATATAATGAAAGTCAAACACATTCAAACAAAGATTTTTGAATCAAATGAAATTAAAAATGCATTCTTTAAAGCTAATTGAATAAAATGAAATTCAAACACATTCAAACAAAGTTTTTTGAACCAAATGAAAGTCAAATGCATTCTTCAAAGCTAATTGAAACCAATGAAAGTCAAACACATTCAAACAAACCTTTTTTAAATAAATGAAAGTCAAATGCATTCTTAAAAGCTAATTAGATCGAATGAAAATCAAACACATTCAAACAAAGCTTTTTGAGTCAAATGAAAGTAAAATGCATTCTTCAAACCTAATTTAATCAAATGAAAATCAATCACATTCAAACAAAACTTTTCTAATCAAATGAAAGTCAAATGCATTCTTCAAAGCTAATTGAAACAAATGAAAGTCAAACACATTCAAACAAAGCTTTTTGAATCAAATGAAAGACAAATGCATACTTCAAAGGTAATAGATCCAAATGAAAGTCAAATACGTTCAAACAATGCTTTTTAAATCAAATGAAAGTCAAATGCATTATTCAAAGCTAATTGAATATAATGAAAGTCAAACACATTCAAACAAAGCTTTTTGAATCAAATGAAATTGAAATGCATTCTTTAAAGCTAATTGAATAAAATGAAAGTCATACAAATTCAAACAAAGTTTTTTGAACCAAATGAAAGTCAAATGCATTCTTCAAAGCTAATTGAAAATAATGAAAGTCAAACACATTCAAACAAACCTTCTTGAATAAAATGAAAGTCAAATGCATTCTTAAAAGCTAATTAAATCGAATGAAAGTCAAACACATTCAAACAAAAGCTTTTTGAATCAAATGAAAGTCAATGCATTCTTCAAAGCTAATTGATCCAAATGAAAGTCAAATACATTCAAACAAAGCTTTTTAAATCAAATGAAAGTCAAATGCATTCTTCAAAGCTAATTGAATATAATGAAAGTCAAACACATTCAAACAAAGATTTTTGAATCAAATGAAATTAAAATGCATTCTTTAAAGCTAATTGAATAAAATGAAAGTCAAACACATTCAAACAAAGTTTTTTGAACCAAATGAAAGTCAAATGCATTCTTCAAAGCTAATTGAAACTAATGAAAGTCAAACACATTCAAACAAACCTTTTTGAAATAAATGAAAGTCAAATGCATTCGTAAAAGCTAATTAGATCGAATGAAAATCAAACACATTCAAACAAAGCTTTTTGAGTCAAATGAAAGTAAAATGCATTCTTCAAACCTAATTTAATCAAATGAAAGTCAATCACATTCAAACAAAACTTTTCTAATCAAATGAAAGTCAAATGCATTCTTCAAAGCTAATTGAAACAAATGAAAGTCAAACACATTCAAACAAAGCTTTTTGAATCAAATGAAAGTCAAATGCATAGTTCAAAGGTAATTGATCCAAATGAAAGTCATATACATTCAAACAATGCTTTTTAAATCAAATGAAAGTCAAATGCATTATTCAAAGCTAATTGAATATAATGAAAGTCAACACATTCAAAACAAGCTTTTTGAATCGAATGAAATTAAAATGCATTCTTTTAAGCTAATTGAATAAAATGAAAGTCATACAAATTCAAACAAAGTTTTTTTGAACCAAATGAAATTCAAATGCATTCTTCAAAGCTAATTGAAAATAATGAAAGTCAAACACATTCAAACAAACCTTCTTGAATCAAATGAAAGTCAAATGCATTCTTAAAAGCTAATTAAATCGAATGAAAGTCAAACACATTCAAACAAAGCTTAATGAAGCAAATAAAAGTCAAATGCATTCTTCAAAGCTAATTGATCCAATGAAAGTCAAACAATTCAAACAAAGCTTTTTGAATCAAATGAAAGTCAAATGCATTCTTCAAAGCTAATTGAATAGAATGAAAGTCAAACACATTCAAACAAATCTTAAAGAATCAAATGAAAGTCAAATGCATTCTTCAAAGCTAATTGATCCAAATGAAAGTCAAACACATTCAAACAAAGCTTATTGAATCAAATGAAAGTCAATGCATTATTCAAAGGTAATTGAATCAAATGAAAGTCAAACACATTCAAACAAAACTTTTCGAATCATATGAAAGTCAATTGTATTCTTAAAAGCTAATTGAATCGAATGAAAGTCAAACACATTCAAACAAAGCTTTTTGAATCAAATGAAATTTAAATGCATTTTTCAAAGCTAATTGAATCAAACGAAAGTCAAACACATTCAAACAAAGCTTTTTGAATCAAATGAAAGTCAAATGCATACTTCAAAGGTAATTGATCCAAATGAAAGTCATATACATTCAAACAATGCTTTTTAAATCAAATGAAAGTCAAATGCATTATTCAAAGCTAATTGAATATAATGAAAGTCAAACACATTCAAACAAAGCTTTTTGAATCGAATGAAATTAAAATGCATTCTTTTAAGCTAATTGAATAAAATGAAAGTCATACAAATTCAAACAAAGTTTTTTTGAACCAAATGAAATTCAAATGCATTCTTCAAAGCTAATTGAAAATAATGAAGTCAAACACATTCAAACAAACCTTCTTGAATCAAATGAAAGTCAAATGCATTCTTAAAAGCTAATTAAATCGAATGAAAGTCAAACACATTCAAACAAAGCTTAATGAACAAATAAAAGTCAAATGCATTCTTCAAAGCTAATTGATCCAAATAAAAGTCAAACAAATTCAAACAAAGCTTTTTGAATCAAATGAAAGTCAAATGCATTCTTCAAAGCTAATTGAATAGAATGAAAGTCAAACACATTCAAACAAATCTTAAAGAATCAAATGAAAGTCAAATGCATTCTTCAAAGCTAATTGATCCAAATGAAAGTCAAACACATTCAAACAAAGCTTATTGAATCAAATGAAAGTCAATGCATTATTCAAAGGTAATTGAATCAAATGAAAGTCAAACACATTCAAACAAAACTTTTCGAATCATATGAAAGTCAATTGCATTCTTAAAAGCTAATTGAATCGAATGAAAGTCAAAACACATTCAAACAAAGCTTTTTGAATCAATGAAATTTAAATGCATTTTTCAAAGCTAATTGAATCAAATGAAAGTCAAACACATTCAAACAAACCTTCTTGAATCAAATGAAAGTCAAATGCATTCTTAAAAGCAAATTAAATCGAATGAAAGTCAAACACATTCAAACAAAGCTTAATGAATCAAATAAAAGTCAAATGCATTCTTAAAAGCAAATTAAATCGAATGAAAGTCAAACACATTCAAACAAAGCTTAATGAATCAAATAAAAGTCAAATGCATTCTTCAAAGCTAATTGATCCAAATGAAAGTCAAACACATTCAAACAAAGCTTTTTGAATCAAATGAAAGTCAAATGCATTCTTCAAAGCTAATTGATCCAAATGAAAGTCAAACACATTCAACAAAACTTTTTAATGAAATGAAAGTCAAATGCATTCTTCAAAGGTAATTGAATCAAATGAAAGTCAAACACATTCAAACGAAACTTTTCGAATCAAATGAAAGTCAAATGCATTCTTAAAAGCTAATTAAATCGAATGAAAGTCAAATACATTCAAACAAAGCTTTTTGAATCAAATGAAATTTAAATGCATTTTCAAAGCTAATTGAATCGAATGAAAGTCAAACACATTGAAACAAACCTTCTTGAATCAAATGAAAGTCAAATGCATTCTTAAAAGCTAATTAAATCGAATGAAAGTCAAACACATTCAAACAAAGCTTAATGAATCAAATAAAAGTCAAATGCATTCTTCAAAACTAATTGATCCAAATGAAAGTCAAACAATTCAAACAAAGCTTTTTGAATCAAATGAAAGTCAAATGCATTCTTCAAAGCTAATTGAATAGAATGAAAGTCAAACACATTCAAACAAAGCTTTTTGAATCAAATGAAATTCAAATGAATTCTTCAAAGCTAATTGATCCAAATGAAAGTCAAACACATTCAAATAAAGCTTTTTGAATCAAATGAAAGTCTAATGCATACTTCAAAGGTAATTGAATCAAATGAAAGTCAAACACATTCAAACGAAACTTTTCGAATCATATGAAAGTCAATTGCATTCTTAAAAGCTAATTGAATCGAAAGAAAGTCAAACACATTCAAACAAAGCTTTTTGAATCAATTGAAATTTAAATGCATTTTTCAAAGCTAATTGAATCAAATGAAAGTCAAACACATTCACACAAAGCTTTTTGAACCAAATGAAAGTCAAATGCATTCTTCAAAGGTAATTGAATCAAATGAAAGTCAATTGTATTCTTCAAAGCCAATTGAAACTAATGAAAGACAAACGCATTCATACAAAGCTTTTTGAATAAAATGAAATTCAAATGCATTCTTCAAAGCTAATTGAATCAAATGAAAGTCAAACACATTCAAACAAACCTTTTTGAATCAAATGAAAGTCAAATGCATTCTTAAAAGCTAATTGAATCGAAAGAAAGTCAAACACATTCAAAACAAAGCTTAATGAATCAAATGAAAGTCAAAATCATTCTTCAAAGCTATATGAATAGAATTAAATTCAAACACATTCAAACAAAGCTTTTTGAATCAAATGAAAGTCAATGCATTCTTCAAAGCTAATTGATCCAAATGAAAGTCAAATACATTCAAACAAAGCTTTTTAAATCAAATGAAAGTCAAATGCATTCTTCAAAGCTAATTGAATATAATGAAAGTCAAACACATTCAAACAAAGATTTTTGAATCAATTGAAATTAAAATGCATTCTTTAAAGCTAATTGAATAAAATGAAATTCAAACACATTCAAACAAAGTTTTTTGAACCAAATGAAAGTCAAATGCATTCTTCAAAGCTAATTGAAACCAATGAAAGTCAAACACATTCAAACAAACCTTTTTGAAATAAATGAAAGTCAAATGCATTCTTAAAAGCTAATTATATCGAATGAAAATCAAACACATTCAAACAAAGCTTTTTGAGTCAAATGAAAGTAAAATGCATTCTTCAAACCTAATTTAATCAAATGAAAATCAATCACATTCAAACAAAACTTTTCTAATCAAATGAAAGTCAAATGCATTCTTCAAAGCTAATTGAAACAAATGAAAGTCAAACACATTCAAACAAAGCTTTTTAAATCAAATGAAAGTCAAATGCATACTTCAAAGGTAATAGATCCAAATGAAAGTCAAATACGTTCAAACAATGCTTTTTAAATAAAATGAAAGTCAAATGCATTATTCAAAGCTAATTGAATATATTGAAAGTCAAACACAATCAAACAAAGCTTTTTGAATCAAATGAAATAAAAATGCATTCTTTTAAGCTAATTGAATAAAATGAAAGTCATACAAATTCAAACAAAGTTTTTTGAACCAAATGAAAGTCAAATGCATTCTTCAAAGCTAATTGAAAATAATGAAAGTCAAACACATTCAAACAAACCTTTTGAATAAAATGAAAGTCAAATGCATTCTTAAAACCTAATTAAATCGAATGAAAGTCAAAACACATTCAAACAAAGCTTAATGAAGCAAATAAAAGTCAAATGCATTCTTCAAAGCTAATTGATCCAAATAAAAGTCAAACAAATTCAAACAAAGCTTTTTGAATCAAATGAAAGTCAAATGCATTTTTAAAGCTAATTGAATAGAATGAAAGTCAAACACATTCAAACAAAGCTTAAAGAATCAAATGAAAGTCAAATGCATTCTTCAAAGCTAATTGATCAAATGAAAGTCAAACACATTCAACAAAGCTTATTGAATCAAATGAAAGTCAATGCATAATTAAAGGTAATTGAATCAAATGAAAGTCAAACACATTCAAACAAAGCTTATTGAATCAAATGAAAGTCAATGCATAATTCAAAGGTAATTGAATCAAATGAAGTCAAACACATTCAAACGAAACTTTTCGAATCAAATGAAAGTCAAATGCATTCTTAAAAGCTAATTGAATCGAATGAAAGTCAAACACATTCAAACCAAGCTTTTTGAATCAAATGAAATTTAAATGCATTTTTCAAAGCTAATTAAATCAAATGAAAGTCGAACACATTCAAACAAACCTTCTTGAATCAAATGAAAGTCAAATGCATTCTTAAAAGCTAATTAAATCGAATGAAAGTCAAACACATTCAAACAAAGCTTAATGAATCAAATAAAAGTCAAATGCATTCTTCATAGCTACTTGATCCAAATGAAAGTCAAACAAATTCAAACAAAGCTTTTTGAATCAAATGAAAGCCAAATGCATTCTTCAAAGCTAATTGAATAGAATGAAAGTCAAACACATTCAAACAAAGCTTTTTGAATCAAATGAAATTCAAATGAATTTTTCAAAGCTAATTGATCCAAATGAAAGTCAAACACATTCAAACAAAGCTTTTTGAATCAAATGAAAGTCAAATGCATACTTCAAAGGTAATTGAATTAAATGAAAGTCAAACACATTCAAACGAAACTTTTCGAATCAAATGAAAGTCAATTGCATTCTTAAAAGCTAATTGAATCGCATGAAGTCAAACACATTCAAACAAAGCTTTTTGAATCAATTGAAATTTAAATGCCTTTTTCAAAGCTAATTGAATCAAATGAAAGTCAAACACATTCACACAAAGCTTTTTGAACCAAATGAAAGTCAAATGCATTCTTCAAAGCTAATTGAAACTAATGAAAGTCAAATACATTCATCCAAACTTTTTGAATCAAATGAAAGTCAAATGCAGTCTTAAAAGCTTATTGAATCGAATGAAAGTCAAACAC